>NC_090647.1:170662564-170867564 GCF_040937935.1 Hyperolius riggenbachi | reverse complement strand
ATTGGCCAATGTAACTGGCTTCTGAGTTGTTATACTTTGCCACGGGCGTAAAGGCAGTTCCTTGCAACTCACTTACTATATTTAGACTTCTCCTGAACCTCAGTACTGCAGTCACACTCAGCACTCTAGCAGCTTCTGTGCTACATCAGGCCAAGCATACTCTGCTGCACAGCCCTTCAGGATCCTCACTGATCCATGCACAGCCCACTATATAATGAGACCTGCAGCCTATTAATGCAATTGGTGCAGGTGAGGCCCTGCCTCTGCCAAACTCATGCCTGGACTTGGAGGAGTGGCGTGTAAGGTGCACCCTTCTCCCAATACATGCCGCCCTGGATCGAAAATTAATTTGCTAACTTGCTACAACAGTCACTATCCAGGACCATATGTGGATTAGAGAGTTTTACCCACATTCTTTACTTTCATTGCTTCTTCTGAAAGCTTAAAATGCAAATCTATTTTACATTGTTATTACTACTACTACTACTACAACAGTTGTATCTCTTTATAGTAAACTCTAAAGGACCAGGAAAAAGTGGTTTACTATATCAGAAGTGGTTATACTCAAGCATATAAAGCATACTATAGTACTGGATCTTAATTCTGTGAATAATTGGGAGGAGTCTTATTTTTTATTTTATTCCCCAATGCTTCAGCAAGCGAGCTTAGTGTCTAAGCTAGATCAAAATGCCCGGAGATCAATAAGAATGGATTTACATGCAATAAACAAGCAACAGCTTGCACAGGAAGCATAGGTCTCACCAGTTTATCCACGTACAGTTCTGATAGTGTATTCCTCTGTCCACATTTCTGTGCAACCAGGATGATACTGCAGAGTTGCAACCATGCACAAGCAAGTCACAGATGACAGGCAACTCCCTCATTATTCAGGCAGCAGCCTACACAAGAGTCATAGGTCTCACTGGCTGGTGCTTTTGAGGTAATCCACCCAGGCCTAGAGTAAATTGCACATAGCGAGCAGGTGACAAGTTGCTGCCAGTCCACCCACTGACCATGGATCATGGGTGTCTGACTGACATATATAAGGCATGCACCCGCCCACTTTCCACTATAGCCAGTTACAGAATACTAAAGGGGCCAAAAACCAGGTTTACTATAACAAAAGTTCTATTCTATCAGGGTTTACTATACCAGGCATTACTGCCATATATTCATTATGGAGCTTGGCTGGGACCTGGACTCTGTTTACTACCCACATTTTTTCTATATCAGGGTTTACTATAACTGTATTATACTGTACTACTAGCGCTACAATGAATTATTATTATTGTTACCACCACTACTATTATTATCCCCCATAAATAGAAATTGTCATCATTATAGCCTTCCTGCAATGTTTACTAAATAAACCATACTGGCTCGAAACTACACTGAAAGTTTTGGCTGCCTGTTTGATTTCTAATGCTATCAATCCATTGAGCCTTCCCAGTGCATGTTTAATTTGGAGATATTTCTTACATTATGGGAACGTGACTCTAATAAAATCTGACACAAGAACAGCCATTATGGGGAATTATTTGGATTACGCTTATGTAAATAACTGCAGTAGTAAAACCATCCTTACTCCCTAATGGTTTATATTCTGTTTTCAGTCATTTAATTGGGACTTTATTGGTTATGTCAACATCGTGAATTCTTTAATCCCATTATTACAAATATTTGTTATGGTGACGTGGGTTCTTCCTGGTTTACTGTTGTTACCGCTAATAATGCACACATGAAATTCAGCATGTTTCCCATATTTGTATTTCATAATTCCTGTTTTTGCATACGGAGTTCTGTATAATTAGTTCAGTTGCCGTAGCGCGTGCATGAGTACATAATACTCAAATAAGTGCTTGAATCATGAAATAAAGAGAAATGAATTCCCACCACGGAGGAGATAAATAATAAGCTTAGTGAAAAGCTCGCATTAATATGTTGATTAGTCTTTATGCAGAAAGGAGGTAGTCTTGACTCTCACACACACTGGTGACCCTACTGGTCACTTTTTACAACCGACACAACTTGCCATTCGTGGCACTTAGAAGAATCTTAAGCGGGATTAATTGTTCCCTACTTGCAGCATGCATATATTTTTAATAAGGGATAATAGAATAAAATTAGGAATTAAATGAAATGATTTTCTATCATGCAGCTTTTTATTGGATTAGATCATTTTTTTCTAGGTATTTTTATTCAGAGGGTGTCCCCTGTGGATTTGCAACATCTCCTTTCTAGATAATTGAATACTTATAATTGCCTTCTGTCAAGTTTTTGTTTTGTGTTTTTGAGTGTTTTGATTAATTAAGTTTATGATGTGCAAATATGTTTTAACTTTTTTTCCAGTGCTTTATGGATTTTCGTTTTATTGTAGTTAGTTATTTTGACGGGTATTAAAGCAAATGTGAGAAAAGAAAAAAGTTAGATACTTAGTGGATCCGAGGTGAATTTTTACACATTGCATAATTGTGTTCCTTTCTTATTGTTTATAGGGCATGCCTCAAGCCAAATACTTTTTTGTTTTTGTTTTAATACCCTAATTCCCTATAAACTAAAAAAGACACGCCCACATGGTTTCAGAGAGCCTTGGCAGTAGCAAGGGCTCATGGGAGCTCAGTCTGGGCAGGAGGAGGGGAAGGTGTTACTAGCCATTGATTTCAGAGGCAGAGGGGGGAGGAGAGGGGATTAGGCTGGTGGCTCAAGATACAGATAAGCCTTTGCCTCTGTAATGTTTACAAACCACATGGCTGCTGTCATTGTATCACAGGAATAAATAATCATATTCTATTAAAACTGTTTGCAGCTAGATTTGCTGTGTAAACCATCTAAACTTTAGATAAGATATATAGACAAGTTACTTGTTATAGTTAGGTTTTCATCTTGGATCCGCTTTAAGTTTTGGGAAGCCTCTGGAGGATTCAGAGGCTTCCCATGTACTCCTTGACACCACCTCTGCTGGCCAGGACCCTCTTCTTCATGACCACACTCCAGTATGTGTATAAGCATAGTACTACTACGCTGTACTACTACTCATTAATGGTTGAAAAAGCTGTTCAGAGTTGGCTACATGCTACTGTCCACTATCATCGCACATCTTTCTTGAGATTAGGGCTAATGCTACAGGCAGAAATGTGGGGAAAAAAATCTAAGCATGCCACTTCCAACTGTGCTTGTTTGTTAAAGAGAGTTAGTGTGTGTGTGTTTGTGTGTTGAGGAGTGTCGGAAGCGGAGCACAATAGTTCTGTGAGCAGGGGCGTAATAATCGCTCCTGTAAGGGATGCAGTGACAGGGAGCCCATGGGGGAAGAAGCCTGTGAGGAGCCTGGCCAGGGCTGGTTTTAGGGGCAGAATGGGGGCCTAGTGCAGCGGGGTGGGGCAGCAGGCACACAGCGGTTTGGATGGGGGCCCGACTCCAGAAATTAGCGGGGCAGACAGGAGGCGCTAACTCACCTCTTTCTGGTTCCCTATCCAAAGTTTCACAGGAGGGCCCACTGATTTTTAGTTATGCCCCTGACTGTGAGGCTCTCAGTTCCCCATCAGAATGTCTACTTGTAGGGCGTGACCTGATGACGTTTACCAGCACTGAGGGCATCTCTGACTATGATTTGTTACCAAGTTCTAAATGCTAACGTTACATAATAGACAAATTTTACTAATGCATTACAAATTTGTTAGAAAAGACCTTTTTGGAGTTGAATGGAGATCTATACAATTTAAAGGAAAAGGGATGAGCAATTTAGATGAGAATTTTTTTTTTTACCTATTATTAACCACTTAAGGACCGCCCCCAGCCGATGGGCGGCGGCAAAGTCCGGGCCCAAACGACCGCAATACGCCCATCGGCGGGGGCGGCTGCGGGAGTGGCTATGCAGCGATCGCGTCATTTGTGACGCGATCAGCCGCCGGGGACTGGCTCCGCCCACCGCTCGCTGTAACCCGCCGGCCGTTCGGAAGCGCTGGCGGGTTACTAGCTGCCCGATTGCCGCACGGAAAGTGTATAATAGGCTTTGTAATGTATACAAAGCCTATTATACTGGCTGCCTCCTGCCCTGGTGGTCCCAGTGTCCGAGGGACCACCAGGGCAGGCTGCAGCCACCCTAGTCTGCACCCAAGCACACTGATTCCCCCCCCCTGCCCCCTGATCGCCCACAGCACCCCTCAGACCCCCCCCCTGCCCACCCCCCAGACCACTGTTTGCACCCAATCACCCCCTAATCACCCATCAATCACTCCCTGTCACTATCTGTCAACGCTATTTTTTTTTTTAGTCCCTAATCTGCCCCCTACTCCCTCCTGATCACCCCCCCCCCACCCCTCAGATTCTCCCCAGACCCCCCCCCCCCAGACCCCCCCCCCCCGACCCCCCCCCTCCCCCGTGTACTGTATGCATCTATCCCCCCTGATCACCTGTCAATCACCTGTCAATCACCCGTCAATCACCCGTCAATCACCCCCTGTCACTGCCACCCATCAATCAGCCCCTAACCTGCCCCTTGCGGGCAATCTGATCACCCACCCACACCAATAGATTGCCCACAGATCCGACATCAGATCACCTCCCAAGTGCAGTGTTTACATCTCTTCTCTTCTCAACACCCACTAATTACCCATCAATCACCCCCTATCACCACCTGTCACTGTTACCCATCAGATTAGACCCTAATCTGCCCCTGGCGGGCACCCAATCACCCGCCCACACGCTCAGATTGCCCTCAGACCCCCCCTTATCAATTCGCCAGTGCAATATTTACATCTGTTATTCCCTGTAATAACCCACTGATCACCTGTCAATCACCCATCAATCACCCCCTGTCACTGCCACCCATCAATCACCCCCTGGCACTGCCACCCATCAATCAGCCCCTAACCTGCCCCTTGCGGGCAATCTGATCACCGACCCACACCAATAGATCGCCCGCAGGTCCGACATCAGATCACCTCCCAAGTGCAGTGTTTACATCTCTTCTCTCCTCTAAACACCCACTAATTACCCATCAATCACCCATCAATCACCCCCTATCACCACCTGTCACTGTTACCCATCAGATTAGACCCTAATCTGCCCCTAGGGCACCCAATCACCCGCCCACACCTCAGAACGCCCTCAGACCCCAGCCCTGATCACCTCGCCAGTGCATTGCTTGCATCTATTTCCCCCCTCTAATCACACCTTGAGACACCCATCAATCACCTCCTGTCACCCCCTAGCACACCTACCCATCAGATCAGGCCCTAATTTGCCCCGTGTGGGCTCCTGATCACTCGGCCAAACCCTCAGATCCCCCTCAGACCCCCTTCCGATCACCTCCCCAGTGCATTGATTGCATCTATTTTTCCCTCTAACCGCCCCCTGAGACACCCATCAATCACCTCCTGTCACCCCCCTAGCACTCCTATCCATCAGAACAGGCCCAATACATCCTGTCATCTAAGAGGCCACCCTGCTTATGACCGGTTCCACAAAATTTGCCCCCTCATAGACCACCTGTCATCAAAATTTGCAGATGCTTATACCCCTGAACAGTCATTTTGAGGCATTTGTTTTCTAGACTACTCCTCGCGGTTTAGGGCCCCTAAAATGCCAGGGCAGTATAGGAACCCCACAAGTGACCCCATTTTAGAAAGAAGACACCCCAAGGTATTCTGTTAGGTGTATGATGAGTTCATAGAAGATTTTATTTTTTGTCAAAAGTTAGCGGATATTGGATTTTTATTGTTTTTTTCACAAAGTGTCATTTTTCACTAACTTGTGACAAAAAATAAAATCTTCTACGAACTCACCATACCCCTAACGGAATACCTTGGGGTGTCTTCTTTCTAAAATGGGGTCATTTGTGGGGTTCCTATACTGCCCTGGCATTTTAGGGGCCCTAAACCGTGAGAAGTAGTCTAGAAAACAAATGCCTCAAAATGACCTGTGAATAGGACGTTGGGCCCCTTAGCGCACCTAGGCTGCAAAAAAGTGTCACACATGTGGTATCGCCATACTCAGGAGAAGTAGTATAATGTGTTTTGTGGTGTAATTTTACACATACCCATGCTGGGTGGGAGAAATCTCTCTGTAAATGGACAATTGTATGTAAAAAAAAAATCAAAAATGTGTCATTTACAGAGATATTTCTCCCACCCAGCATGGTTATATGTAAAAATACACCACAAAACACATTATACTACTTCTTCTGAGTACGGCGATACCACATGTGTGACACTTTTTTGCAGCCTAACTGTGCTAAGGGGCCCAAAGTCCAATGAGTACCTTTAGGATTTCACAGGTCATTTTGAGTCATTTGGGTTCAAGACTACTCCTCACGGTTTAGGGCCCCTAAAATGCCAGGGCAGTATAGGAACCCCACAAGTGACCCCATTTTGGAAAGACTACACCCCAAGGTATTCCGCTAGAAGTACGGTGAGTTCATAGAAGATTTTATTTTTTGTCACAAGTTAGCGGAAATTGATATGTATTGGTTTTTTTTCACAAAGTGTCATTTTCCGCCAACGTGTGACAAAAAAAATCTTCTATGAACTCACCATACTCCTAACAGAATACCTTGGGGTGTCTTCTTTCTAAAATGGGGTCACTTGTGGGGTTCCTATACTGCCCTGGCATTTTAGGGGCCCTAAACCGTGAGGAGTAGTCTAGAAAACAAATGCCTCAAAATGACCTGTGAATAGGACGTTGGGCCCCTTAGCGCACCTAGGCTGCAAAAAAGTGTCACACATGTGGTATCGCCGTACTCAGAAGAAGTAGTATAATGTGTTTTGGGGTGTATTTTTATACATACCCATGCTGGGTGGGAGAAATCTCTCTGTAAATGGACAATTGTGTGTAAAAAAAATCAAATAATTGTCATTTACAGAGATATTTCTCCCACCCAGCCTGGGTATGTGTAAAAATACACCCCAAAACACATTATAATACTTCTTCTGAGTACGGCGATACCACATGTGTGGCACTTTTTTGCACCCTAACTGCGCTAAGGGGCCCAAAGTCCAATGAGTACCTTTAGGATTTCACAGGTCATTTTGCGACATTTGGTTTCAAGACTACTCCTCACGGTTTAGGGCCCCTAAAATACCAGGGCAGTATAGGAATCCCACAAATGACCCCATTTTAGAAAGAAGACACCCCAAGGTATTCCGTTAGGAGTACGGTGAGTTCATAGAAGATTTTATTTTTTGTCACAAGTTAGCGGAAAATGACACTTTGTGAAAAAAAAAATTAAAATCAATTTCTGCTAACTTGTGACAAAAAAAAAAAATCTTCTATGAACTCACCATACTCCTAACGGAATACCTTGGGGTGTCTTCTTTCTAAAATGGGGTAATTTGTGGGCTTCCTATACTGTCCTGGCATTTTAGGGGCCCTAAACCGTGAGGAGTAGTCTTGAAACCAAATTTCTCAAAATGACCTGTGAAATCATAAAGGTACTCATTGGACTTTGGGCCCCTTAGCGCAGTTAGGGTGCAAAAAAGTGCCACACATGTGGTATCGCCGTACTCAGGAGAAGTAGTATAATGTGTTTTGGGGTGTATTTTTCCACATACCCATGCTGAGTGGGAGAAATATCTCTATAAATAGACAATTGTGTGTAAAAAAAATAAAAAATTGTCATTTACGGAGATATTTCTCCCACCCAGCATGGGTATGTGTAAAAATACACCCCAAAACACATTATACTACTTCTCCTGAGTACGGCAATACCACATGTGTGGCACTTTTTTGAAGCCTAACTGCGCTAAGGGGCCCAAAGTCCAATGAGCATCTTTAGGCTTTACAGGGGTGCTTACAATTAGGCACCCCCCAAAATGCCAGGACAGTGAACACACCCCACAAATGACCCCATTTTGGAAAGTAGACACTTCAAGGTATTCAGAGAGGAGCATAGTGAGTCCGTGGCAGATTTCATTTTTTTTGTCGCAAGTTAGAAGAAATAGAAACTTTTTTTTTTTTCTTTTTTGTCAGAAAGTGTCATTTTCCGCTAACTTGTGACAAAAAATAAAATCTTCTATGAACGCACCATGCCTCTCACTGAATACTTTGGGATGTCTTCTTTCCAAAATGGGGTCATTTGGGGGGTATTTGTACTATCCTGGAATTTTAGCCCCTCATGAAACCTGACAGGTGCGCAGAAAAGTCAGAGATGCTTGAAAATGGGAAAATTCACTTTTGGCACCATAGTTTGTAAACGCTATAACTTTTACCCAATCCAATAAATATACACTGAATGGTTTTTTTTTAATCAGACATGTAGCAGAATAACTTTTGCGCTCAAATGTATAGGAAATTTTACTTTATTTGAAAAATGTCAGCACAGAAAGTTAAAAAAAAACATGTTTTTGCCAAAATTCATGTCTTTTTTGCTGAATATAATAAAAAGTAAAAATCGCAGGAGCAATCAAATAGCACCAAAAGAAAGCTTTATTAGTGACAAGAAAAGGAGCCAAAATTCATTTAGGTGGTAGGTTGTATGAGCGAGCAATAAACCGTGAAAGCTGCAGTGGTCTGAATGGAGAAAAAGGCTCTGGTCCTTAAGGGGCGAAAAGACTGTGGTCCTCAAGTGGTTAATATTATTATTATTTAAAATATTTATATAGCGCCAACATATTACGCAGTGCTGTACAATAAATAGTATTACAGACACTGATAACAGGGGTGACAGAACAATACAGGTAATAGACAATATATACAACAATACAGGTAATAGCAATAAGATACACAACACAATGCAGATAGTAGTACAATGCCAGATCATAAACTGGAGTGGTAGTGGTCAAAATTACAAGTTCCAAATTCTGGGTAAAGTGCACACAGTCAAGTATGATACACAAGGGGAGAGGGCCCTGCCAAAGGCTTACAATCTATGTTAACAATGCCTTAGTAAATTAGGTCCTATTAAGGTGGCCATAAACTTATAGATTTGCAGCAGATTCGACCATCAGATAGATTTCTGGCAGATGCCTGCCAAGTTGAATCTGACAAGAATCCATCTGATGTGTGCCACACACTAGGAGCACATTTCCAATAGATTCCAGAATGAAATCTATTGGAAAGCGGTTAAAATGCATTATTGAACCATTAGGTCCAATGCAACTCTATGAGCCATCGATCTGCTACCAGCAGCAGATCAACTTAGATTTTCCATCCTGTCAGATAGATCAAATAGATCGAAATCTATCAAAATCGGCTGCAAATCAATTGAATGGGGAATTTGATAGAATCGATTTCTGATCGATCAATTATATAGAATCGATTGCTAGTTCGATGGCTGAAATCGACCAGTGTATGAGCCCCTTTAGTCTGCGTCCTATGCAAACATTCTCAGACATGGAATAATGCTTTCTGGTAATCTTTTAATGTATTTGTCAACTCTTCAGATTTCATATTTGTGTAATTCAAAATTGCTTTCCTGTTTTTCCTTAGGCCTCAGTATTTTAAAATAATAGAAGAATGCGTGTCCCAAATAGTTTTACACCGTAGTGGTGTAGATCCTGATTTCACGTACAGGAAAAGACTAGATGTGGACTTCAGCTACTTACTGGGTATGTCTACTAAGGTTCAATACTTGGATTGTGTTGCATTACTTGTATTACATCCACGTAACTTATGTTCTGTACTGTGTATTGTTGTTTTGTAGAGGTTTGTATTGACAAAGCAAAGACTGAAGAATTTGAAGAACGATATCTGGAAATGAACAAAAAGGTGTGTAACATTTCTTTTTTAGACCAAAAAACATTAAAGTTGTTTTGGTTTTTGACTCGAGGTAAAAACTTTTTTTTTAAGATTCTTTTACTTATAGAATATTCAAAAAATTCAAAGCATACCTAAGGCAGCAGTATGTATTGTTCAATGTACAATATTTTCAACATCGTAAGAATGGCAGCTATCCAGTGCTGCCAGCGTGTAGAAACTTGAACAACATGCAAAATAATAGCCATCAATAATAACCTTTGTAGTAACCATCAATAATAACCAAAATAATGACCTTTAATAAACAACAAGTAATATGCTATTCCCAAGCCAGGGTGCACACTCTGGAGTTACTAAATGACCTATACAACACATGGCTACCCCCATGTGCATACCGAACCATCCCTTAAAGGACAACTGTAGTGAGTGGTATATGGAAGCTGCCATATATTTTTTATTTTAAGCAATGCCAGTTGCCTGGCAGCCCTACTGGTCTGTTTGTCTGCAGTAGTGTCTGAATCACACCAGAAACAAGCTTGCAGCTAATTTTGTCAGATCTGACAAAAATGTCAGAAACGCCTCAACTGCTGCATGCTTTTTCAGGGTCTGTGGCTTAAAGTATTGGATGCAGATGATAGCAGGACAGCAAGGTAACTGGCATTGCTTAAAAGGAAATAAATCTCCATATACCTCCAACTACAGTTGTCCTTTAAAACCACCTAAATAGGTGGGGTGGCTCATCTGGGGCGTGCACCCTGTTGCCAAAAGGGAATGAACACCCAGGCCCCCACTCTTGCTTAATAACAAGAGGGGTAAACAAACTCAATTAATTGCCTCTTGCTCAGGAGTGTGCCATAGTAGGAAAGCAAACCAGTTGTACAAAGACACAATAGAAAAAGGATAAAAGAGAAAGGAGAGAGAAGAGGAAGAGCAGGATGCCCACGCTACCACTAGAGACCTTCATCGGCTCTCAGAGACGCTCTCTTACCAATGCTCATTAAATCTCTACAAAAAGTTCAGACCTGGAGCTTCCTGCCAGAGTGGCCGTGTCTTGCGTAGGCAAATTGCCACTTCATTGTCACGGATCAGGCCATTGGTGCACAAGGATTGGACAAATAACCCCTGAGCACATTCTTACTTTAATTTAGTTGGGTGGTGCGTATTGCTCTATAGGGTAGCACCACCACCTTAAGTGTTCTACTCCTGTAAGTACATTGAGCTATTCCACAAAGAAGGTGAGTCAGGCGAATATTACTACCGGTCTTGTTCATAAGACTCGGTTAATATGGTCAACAATCTGTTTGAGTGTAATGAGCTTTTCAAAATAACTGGAAAGCACAACAATGCACAGCACTTAAAGCCCCCTTTAAAATGGTAATAGAATTAATGGAGCACTATGACAGAAAACCATACAATTTAAAATACTTATGCACACATACTTGCCCCAGAGTAGTTGCAATTAAAATGTTCTGCTTCCCATGTATTTGTCACTTACAGTAGGTTTTATAATCTTACAACTCTGAACTGCTTACCAGCAGGTTTTGAACTCCTCAATCTCTTCACGGGAGGCTCTCTAAGTTTAAAGTGTACCTGAGCAATTTATACTTACCTGGGGCTTCCTCCGGCCCCCTGTAGACTGTGGCCGCCGATGCTGCTCCATTCTTCTGCATTCTGCTCTAGTCATTTCCAGTCAGTGGTGGTCCAGTACACGTGCGTAGTCATGTGGGCCCATGCGCAGTTCGCAAAGACTGTAATGTCGCAGGTGATTGGGTGGCACGTACAACCAAGATTGTGCATGTGCAGTTGAGGGTAACTCATGGCAGCTGAGGAAATTACTGGAGAAGATTCCAGAAAAACAGAGCAGCCTGGGAGCCTGGGAGGCGCCCACGGCTGGAGGGAAGCCCCAGGTAAGAATACATGCTTAGGTTTATAATGTCTCAGGCTTCCTTTAATGCTTTTCAAAAGCATTCCCTGGGAAGGATCTATATGAAGATACTAGTTGGTTTTGGTACTTGTGTGCCTTTAATCTTTTAGCTGCACTGATCAATTGTGATCCAGGGAGAGCTTTTGAAAAGAAACAAATGTTCGATAAATAATTTTCTGTAGGACAAATGCTTGTATGTATTTTGCATTTTACAGTGTTTACAGTGTCTCTTTAAAATGTGGTAATAAAAAGTTTGTTTGTTACCTTTGTGATGGTCTGAAAATTGAGATAGCTCCTGTTTTTAAAGAATGTAAAATTGGTATTGTTTGTAAACAGCCCTGACAATAATGTTTAAAGCAGACTAATATACCAAATTCAGATCCAAGCATACCCAAAGGTAACTAAATCTGTTTTATGAAACTGTCACTTGAACCATCGTCTATCATTTCCAATTTACTTTCATCCTAAGAACTCTACACAGTATGGATTTCTCAGTCTTTGGCATTTCAATTCTTTCAATTCCCATGAATCTTGAAAACTCCACAGGATATTTCTTTTCTGAACAATGAGACCTGTAATGCAGTGAAACCTCTTCATTATTGGAGATTTATTTTTACAATATGTGACTTAATCTCTTCTGTTTTTAATCTGTCTGCATGATTCTGAATGTCACAAGCATAGAGAAACGTAAATATCTCACATTTGAACAATGAACATGGTTTATAGTTACATGTTCTGTGTTAATAGACAACATCTGACAATACATTACCTTTATTGAAAAACCTATTACATATGTAAATAACCTCACATACTCTTAAATTGTTGCATACGTATGATTCTAATTGCAATAGTGTACACTAAGGGTCTGTTACCACTACACGCGGATTCTGGATGCAGAAAAACTGACTCCACTGAATGCCTATGGGCGTGTTTCCACTAACGTGTTCATTGTATGGTAAACCATGCATGATGTAGAAATCTGCAAATCTCGTTCCGTGGATACAGGCCCCTAGGCATTGATTGGAGTCAGTTTTTCTGCATCCAGAATCCATGTGTAGTGGCAACAGGTCCTAAATAGCCACATCCAAAAAACTGGATGCAGAAAAACTGATCCAGAACTGATGCAGAACTAGTGGAAAAGGCAAAGTAGCAGAAAGCTGTTAATGTGTTAATATGCGGTTGAAATGAGTCGAGTTGCCCCCAGACAGTGAACTTTAGGAGTTGAGGTTATTGGGGTATTTTCTACATTAATTGTAACAGTGTGTGTGTGTGTGTGGGGGGGGGGGGGAGCAGAGAGAGAGAGTAAATCTCACAATTTCTGTTTACTTCATATTAAGTTTCAGGAAAAGGGATGGCATGAATTCAGAAACAGCAGACATACAGGGAGTGTAGAATTATTAGGCAAGTTGTATTTTTGAGGAATAAGTTTATTATTGAACAACCATGTTCTAAATGAACCCAAAAAAACCCATTAATATCAAAACTGAATATTTTTGAAAGTAGTTTTTAGTTTGTTTTTAGTTTTAGCTATTTTAGGGGGATATCTGTGTGTGCAGGTGACTATTACTGTGCATAATTATTAGGCAACTTAACAAAAAACAAATATATACCCATTTCAATTATTTATTTTTACCAGTGAAACCAATATAACATCTCAACATTCACAAATATACATTTCTGACATTCAAAAACAAAACAAAAACAAATCAGTGACCAATATAGCCACCTTTCTTTGCAAGGACACTCAAAAGCCTGCCATCCATGGATTCTGTCAGTGTTTTGATCTGTTTACCATCAACATTGCATGGAGCAGCAACCACAGCCTCCCAGACACTGTTCAGAGAGGTGTACTGTTTTCCCTCCTTGTAAATCTCACATTTTATGATGGACCACAGGTTCTCAATGGGGTTCAGATCTGGTGAACAAGGAGGCCATGTCATTAGTTTTTCTTCTTTTATACCCTTTCTTTCCAGCCACGCTGTGGAGTACTTGGACGCGTGAGATGGAGCATTGTCCTGCATGAAAATCCTGTTTTTCTTGAAGGATGCAGACTTCTTCCTGTACCACTACTTGAAGAAGGTGTCTTCCAGAAACTGGCAGTAGGACTGGGAGTTGAGCTTGACTCCATCCTCAACCCGAAAAGGCCCCACAAGCTCATCTTTGATGATACCAGCCCAAACCAGTACTCCACCTCCACCTTGCTGGCGTCTGAGTCGGACTGGAGCTCTCTGCCCTTTACCAATCCAGCCACGGCCCATCCATCTGGCCCATCAAGACTCACTCTCATTTCATCAGTCCATAAAACCTTAGAAAAATCAGTCTTGAGATATTTCTTGGCCCAGTCTTGACGTTTCAGCTTGTGTGTCTTGTTCAGTGGCCATATCTCTGAGTATTGCACACCTTGTGCTTTTGGGCACTCCAGTGATGTTGCAGCTCTGAAATATGGCCAAACTGGTGGCAAGTGGCATCTTGGCAGCTGCACGCTTGACTTTTCTCAGTTCATGGGCAGTTATTTTGCGCCTTGGTTTTTCCACACGCTTCTTGCGACCCTGTTGACTATTTTGAATGAAACGCTTGATTGTTCGATGATCACGCTTCAGAAGCTTTGCAATTTTAAGAGTGCTGCATCCCTCTGCAAGGTATCTCACTATTTTTGACTTTTGTGAGCCTGTCAAGTCCTTTTGACCCATTTTGCCAAAGGAAAGGAAGTTGCCTAATAATTATGCACACCTGATATAGGGTGTTGATGTCATTAGACCACACCCCTTCTCATTACAGAGATGCACATCACCTAATATGCTTAATTGGTAGTAGGCTTTCGAGCCTATACAGCTTGGAGTAAGACAACATGCATAAAGAGGATGATGTGGTCAAAATACTCATTTGCCTAATAATTCTGCACTCCCTGTACGGTTAGTGACTTGAGATAATAGTGTAGAGAGGTCAGGAGCTCAGAGATGGGGTTGAGTGTCATCATTGTAGAGGTTAAACAAAAGCGTATTATCCCAGGCCACGAGTATAGATGGAGAAGAGGTCCTAGAATGGAGCCTTGTGATACACCAACAGATAGCGGATATAGAGAAGAGTTGGTGTTTGAATAGAAGACAGTGAAAAAGAATTAAGACAGGTAGGAGGTAATCCAGAAATGTACTATGCCGTTGGCTCCCTGTGACGATGGTGTCTGGAGAAGCAGAGTGTGATCAACAGTGTTAAAGGCAGAGGAATGGTCAATGAGTATTAGTACAGTAAATTGGCATTTGGATTTTGCAAAGAGATTGTTTGCAACTTTGGTGAGAACTTTTTCAGTAGAATAGTGAGATCAGAAGCCAGACTGAAGGGGGTGTAACAAAGACAACTGCTAAGTCCCCCCTGCTCATGATATGCAGGCCCATAAAAGCTGAAATATGTTAATGTTGTTTGAATTCTCACAAGCAAAACATCTGCTTCAGTTAGCATAGTTATACCAGCTCATAGCATATTGGTTAGCAATGGAAAAAATGTGGTGGTTTAGCCACCTGCTGTGTAGACAAGAAAGCAGAAAATCAGCCGTAACAACCTCTAAATCACAGACCCTGGATCAATGACCATGACATCAAATCTGACATATATTAGTTTGTATTTAAATAACACCTGAACCAAGAAGAATATGAAGGCTGCCATATGTATTTCCTTTTAAACAGGGCTGTGAAGTCGGTACAAAAATCTTCCGACGACTCAGTTTATGAAACCGACTCCAGGTACCCAAAATTGCTCCGACTCACCGACTCCTTAGTAATTTTTACAAAAGCTATGGATTTGGTTTAAAAATCATCTAATTCCGACTCCTCACTTTATTGAAACCACCGACTCTGACTCCCAGGTACCCAAAATTGCTCCAACACAGACTCCAACTCCACAGCCCTGCTTTTAAACAATAGCAGTTAACTGGCAGTCCTGCTGATCTCTTTGGTTGCATTAGTATCTGAAACAGACCAGAAACTAGCAAGCAGCTTATTTAGTCAGACTTAAGAAACATCTGACCTGTATGCTTGTTCAGGGTCTGTGGCTAATAGTATTAGAGGTAGAGGATCATCAGGATAGCCATGCAACTGGTATTGCTTAAAAAGAAATACATATGGCAGCCTCCATATCCCTCTCAGTTCAGCTATACTTTAACCTATTTAGAAATTTCACTTGATCTGCAGTTGGTTCAAGGTTTCCAGATATTTATTTTAAGAAATCCAGTGCGTACCAAACAGTCTTTCATGCTAACTAAAGGACATTATTACTGTTCAGTACAACACAGCATTGACATGACCTAAACAAAGCTAGTACGTTAGTGCAACAGTGTTTAATAGGCTTTATTAATTTAATTGCACTTCAGGTTTGCTTTAAATAGGCCCCAGAAGCCATTTTTCACAATTTATTGTAGATGGGGTAATAATGAAAAAACTGAAACTAACAAGCCAGTATCTATCTATCTATCTATCTATCTATCTATCTATCTATCTATCTATCTATCTATCTATCTATCTATCTACTAATCTGTCTGTCTTTATATATTAGACACACACGTAGTTTATTGCTCCCCATAACAGGCTCTGAATTTGGAGAATGGCACTAGTTGTTTTTTTATTTTCAGTATGAAGAAGAATTCACGATTCGCCAAGAGACCCAGTCCCAACTGCAGAAAAATGAAGAAAAAATCAATGAGCTTCAAGCAGAATTACGGGCTTTTAAATCCCAGGTAATGGACCATGTTAAATGAATCTATTGAATACAAGAACATGACGGTTGAAACAAATTCCACTTAATACCTCTCAAACTAGGGTAGCATTTCAGATTTTTCGACACCCTTCTGAACTGTTTACTATCAATTTGCTTAATCATAGGTGCCACTTTATGGTTCAAAAAATATTATATAAAGTTATTAATTAGCTGCATGTGGACTTAAGTTGATCCGTTTTTTTTGTGCTGAGTCTTTAGTAAATGTGCTTCATTTGGGCTCTGCTCTCAGTGTCACATTTGTTGTAAGTAATTAACCACAGAGGGTAGGAACTCTTCAGCTTGCAGAGCTGGCATTCATCACTGATCTTTGTCTCAGCACAGGAAATTATTCCTTCTGCAATCTATTTTGTTGTACCTTTGGCTTTTGGTAACCTGCAGTGAACGATAACCTGCATGGTGGCAAGGAATATTTTCAGATAATTTTTCAATTTCATAAAGCAAACACATTGAAACATGACAAAAACCTTGATTTCCTATGTAGACATGTAATTCTAGGGTGATATGGAGATAGAAGAGAGAGGAGGGGGGAAGGAGGGGATGTAAAGGTTCACCTTTTTCCTTTTATTGTATATACCAAGGAGAAATACTGTTTTCTTTGTTTTGGTAAATGTGTGTTTGAAAGTGGATTGATTACATGTCCCTTTGATATGTTTATTCTAAATTATTGTTTCTGTTATGTTTGTTGCAGCTAAAAAAAATCCACCTATTTTTTTTGTTTTGTTTTCATTTTGTTACACCACTTTTTAGTCAATGTGGGCTTTAACCTTTTATTTCAAATTTGACACATACAAATGTCCAGTTTGAGCCCCGCTAATTCTACGAGCATGTGCGTGTGCACTCCCATTGCTTGTTAACAGCTGGAGTAACAGAGCAGTGATTGGTGAATGGGAACATGTGTTCCCTGAACCAATCCAAGTGCATGAGAATGAATTAACATGTCTCAAATCACAAGCCATGTTTGTTCATAAAAGTGAAATTAAAAAAAGTTCAAACAATTCCTAGTAACATCCAGGATAGTATATAGCGCCATCTTGTGGCCAAAAAGTGAAATGAACGTAAAAATATATTACAAATAAATGTAATCGTTATTAATCCCTTATTAACCCTCTTCCCCTGTAGTTACCAAACAGAAACACTTGTAAAAAATAAAAAAAAATTAAAAAAAATAAATAACAAGAACCTAAATAGTTTCCTTAGGGTCTGAGCTTTAATTATATTTGTGTAATGAGGGTATATTACTGCTATTTTGTCAAATAAAAGCTTGTGTAATTATTGATAGGGCACAAATAAAACAAAACAAACAAATATACTTTTATTTACAAATAATTTGTCACCACACTTTGTATTAGGAACACAATTAAAATTTTATGATAGCCAAGCGAATACAATTGTGAGTTTTATCTAAGTTAGCATTGTTTATTTTTAAACTATAGGGGATGAAATGGTTTATTTTTTTTTTATTTTTTTTTTGTGTATTTCCCTATAAAATGCAAAGAAAATAAAGTAATTACTGAAAACCAGTATCACCTGCAAAAAGCCTTATTTGTGGGGCATAAAACAAGATCTAGATCATTTAGGGCCCACTAACACAGTTGTGTGCAGTTGTGTACGCTTTTTAGAAGCACATCAATGTTACAGATGCTGAAAATAGGACACAACTGCATACAGCTGCGCTCAACTGCGTTAGTGGGCTCAAGCCCTTTGGTGCCATAAAGTTATGGCCAAATGAATGCAAGGAGCGTGAAGAGGTGAAAATGGCTCTTGGCGGTAAAGGTAAAATAGCCTGTGGGGGTAAGTGGTTAAAAGACATCAGTCACTTTTTTTTTTTTTTATGTGAAATACAATGGATAATACAAATAGCAATAAAAAGTTGTAAAATAGAATTTAAAAATTCAGGTATAAATTGGTTTTACTAAATTTTTATCAGACATTCAATATATGATAATACTGACGTCTGACTGATTCAGTGCCAGTATCAAGTGAAAGAAAAGCATAAAACCCAACTTTTTTTTTTTAACGTAAATGAAGTGCTTTATACCTGGCAGAGGATGATACGTCCCTGGCTTTTGTGGCACACTAATAGGTGCAGTTATTTCTAACCAGAAGTAATCTGTGGGAGATCTTCACATAGAGTACCCCATATATAGAAACGCCAGGCAGGCACACTAACAGTAGAGGACATCTCTACAACTCTCCTTTATGTATGTGCAGCTATGCCACACACTGCCGGGAGCACACAGAACTAGGAACCCCAGAGTCTTGTTGCCATGACAATGGCTCACATGGGACATGGGCTCTCATCAGTGTGGCTGCCCAGCGTTTACCTGTAACTATTAGGGATGATCACAGATATGCAAAGTGTATGCACATTTTTATACAAATGTATACAGCTTGAAAATGAACCAATCAATTTAAACCTGCATATCTGTGATGAAAATTTAGCATCCCTTGTAGCTCTGTGTGGAGTACTCTGTGAGGATCTCTTGCAGATTGCTTCCTTGTTCAACCTGCGGTGGTTAGAAATAATTGTGGCTGTCAGTGGGGCACTAGAGCCAGGGATGTACCATCCTCCACATGTATAAATCACTTCATTAAAAAAGGAAGAAACAAAAAAAATTGTTCATGCTCCCCTTTCACTTGGCACTGGCAACTCTGTCAGATGTAACTGTTATTATACGGTATATGGACTTTTTCATGATACTTTATTAAAACAATTTTTTAAATTCTATTTACACTTTTCTTCACAGCTTTTTGGTACCATATATATATATATATATATATATATATATATATATATATATATTATGTCACGATAGAGACAACAGTGCTGCTACTGTTAGTATCTGTTCCTGGTATATATGATTCAGTAAAGCAACACAACTTGCATAAACGCTCATTAGTATGTGGCTCCATCCCCTCAGTTATGTTATGCCATGACAATTATGCAATTTTACTCTGGGAGATCAAATAATTTGTCCAGATGTGGCTAGTCAATGCCCTGTCCATTGATACTCCATTCTCCTTAAAAACGTAATAGAATAACAGGACCAGCCAGATATAAAAAGGCATTCAGCCATTACAAGATAAAAGCAGGAAAGGAAACAGCTGCTGGAAAAGCATATACTTGTTTCATCGGGTATTCATATTGTTCATAAACTTTCCAATTAAAGGCCAGTTTTAAGCTGAATAAATCTATTGGCTAAAAGCATTGAAAGGTGTAAAATTAAGACCATTAAACACAGGCACCACTGTTCTGAGTGTACTTAAAGGGGGAAAAAGCACTATATAAAATACATGAGTCAGATGAAGAGTTTATGAGTGAATTTTTAGTACTTTTGTATTATTCATTTAGACTGTATTGTATACACGTTTAATATCAAGAAATACGCAGGTGATGTGGCTTGCCTCGGGCAGTCCTTACAGCAGATAGTTACTGCTTTGGCAGGTGATCACAGCAGACAGCAGTGCCTGGGACTGGTTTGTTACATTTTTAGTGTATGCCATGTTTAATGCAACCCTAAAAGGTTATTCATAATGCATAACTCTAATATGCCTCCAGCGTCTTCTGCATAAAATGTATGTAATGTACAAGTGTGTACAACATTGTGTGTCCACACATGTTAATAGAAAGCTTACAGTGGGTCTGCAATATAAAACAATTTGATGTTAAAATGACTTACATATGGGTTGTTAAAATATGTTGCTAAAAGCCTTAATGATCTGCTGCTGTAGTACATACATTTTCCTCCCTGCGTCCTCCAGGACGGCCCTCCTGAGATTGTGTTAGTCTCCCCCCTCAAATTGGAAACACCTTTAAAGAAATTAAACAATTAGCTCAGTATAAAGCCCACCCCCACACAATCTCCCTCAGTTTTTAGTTTGTTTCCCAGACTCTTCATGGAAGCACCTGGATTGTTCTGCTGTAGGGGAGCCTGTTGGCACCTACATGTGTTGTTAGTACTGGTTTGGTTGGTAATGGAAGGCGGTTTAGGTCAGCATGGTGGTGCGACCTGCACATGGAGGTATGGACAGAGGTACCTGGACTCCTTGTGGATCGGAGGAGGCTCGGAGAGACCCTGCTCAGTTCACCGCTTTTCTGGCTCTGGCGGCTGTACCGATAGACGCTACTGACATTTCCGGGTGGCGCCGGATGTGACGTATTGTACGCGTCATTGGACGCGACGCGTATCATGTGACGCATTGGCAGAATTTGCATGCGTCAAACGTCACGCGTACGGTACAGCGCTTGCAGGCGGGGATAAGAGCCATCCCGGAAGGAGGCAGTGTGGTTTGTTTGGACGCACTTGCAGCACGCCTTGCACTAACTCCGGAGTCTCTAGGGGGCTATGCAGCAGTCTATGGAGCCCGCCTCAGAGATACAGGAGCCGCCTCCAGCTGGTAACCCTGAGCAGCCGGGATCTCAACCAGCGGTAAGAGGCATTATTGCTATATTGTATTAAGCATGTCTTTATATTTACATATATAGTAATACACTATTGGGCCTGTATCTTGTTTATCTTTGCAGAAACCAGCTAAGAGCACCTCAAAATCAAAAAAGTGTGCTAAGTACCTATACCTGGCTAAGCTACACTGAGGGCACCAATACCTGGCTAAGCTACACTGGGGGCACCAATACCTGGCTAAGCTACACTGGGGGCACCAATACCTGGCTAAGCTACACTGGGGGCACCAATACCTGGCTAACCTACACTGGGGGCCCATATACCTGGCTAAGCTACACTGGGGGCCCATATGCCTGGCTAAGCTACACTGAGGGCACCAATACCTGGCTAAGCTACACTGGGGGCACCAATACCTGGCTAAGCTACACTGGGGGCACCAATACCTGGCTAACCTACACTGGGGGCCCATATACCTGGCTAAGCTACACTGGGGGCCCATATGCCTGGCTAAGCTACACTGAGGGCACCAATACCTGGCTAAGCTACACTGGGGGCACCAATACCTGGCTAAGCTACACTGGGGGCACCAATACCTGGCTAACCTACACTGGGGGCCCATATACCTGGCTAAGCTACACTGGGGGCCCATATGCCTGGCTAAGCTACACTGAGGGCACTAATACCTGGCTAAGCTACACTGGGGGCACCAATACCTGGCTAAGCTACACTGGGGGCACCAATACCTGGCTAAGCTACACTGGGGGCACCAATACCTGGCTAACCTACACTGGGGGCCCATATACCTGGCTAAGCTACACTGGGGGCCCATATGCCTGGCTAATCTACACTGAGGGCCCATATACCAGGCTAACCTACACTGGGGGCCCATATACCCGGCTAACCTACACTGAGGGCCCATATACCAGGCTAACCTACACTGAGGGCCTGTTTACCTGGCTAACCTACACTGAGGGCCTGTATACCTGGCTGACCTACACTGAGGGCCCGTATACCTGGCTAACCTACACTGAGGGCCCATATACCTGGCTAACCTACACTGAGGGCCCATATACCTGGCTAACCTACACTGAGGGCCCATATACCTGGCTAACCTACACTGAGGGCCCAAATACCAGGCTAACCTATACTGAGGGCATGTAACCTATGCTGCAGGCACATATACCTGGCTAACGCGGGGGGGGGGGGGGAGGGAACGCGTGCTTAGCATTTGGGACGTTGGTAGACCTCCTGGCCTCGGCAAATTTTAAAGTAGCTCGCGAGCCGAAAAAGTGTGGGCACCCCTGGGCTAGTAGGTCTAGCAGATCAACCTCTTCCACAGCTAATCCTGAGAGTACCACAGTGGCTTTATTGGATCTGATGAGATCCATGAAGCAGGATTTGGCTACTACATTTACGGCACTTAGGTCAGCCTTTCCTAGTTGTCCGGTTCAATCTGCCCCGGTAGTTCAGCTAGAACCACAGGGCCAATTAACCGCTTCTCCTGTAATACAGCAGGTAATTACAACTCAGGCTCAGGTACCCCAGACTAGCACGTCAGGGGGGTCGGTACCTCCAAGTGCATTAAGGGACCCTCCTTTACCGTTGCACGGTCCCTCCCATGAGGGTGCGGATGAGGATTCAGCACCTTTATCCTTGGAGGAAATATCAGATGAATCAGAGGACGGGGAGGTCTACTCAGATTCATCAGTACCTCAATCTGCGGGTAAAGTGCCTAGGTATTTATTTAGTGCCGAAGACACCTCAAAGCTTCTTAAAGCAGTCTATGACTCAGAACAGATTGAGGTGCCCAAATCTACTACTACCCCTCCGGCCGAGATTTATAGGGGTTTAGAGGATCAGGGGCACAGAGTTTTTCCGGTGCATAGAGCCATTAAAAGTATTATAACTGCTCAATGGAAGGATCCAGAGACTAAACTCTTTATTCCTAGATCATTTAAACGAAGGTTCCCTTTTGATTTAGATGAACAGGAAGCTTTATTCAAATGTCCGAGGCTAGACGCACCCCTCTCCCAGTATTCCAAGGATACTGACCTATCCTTTGAAGACATGGGAGCACTAAAGGATCCCATGGATAAAAAAGTAGACGTTCTGTTGAAACGGGCTTGGGACTCAACATCGTTCTCTTTTAAACCGGCGATATCGTCTATGTGCATTGCTCGCAATTTGGATAAATGGGTCAGAGGTCTACAGACTCATTTAGAATCGGGCACAGCACATATTAAAATTTTACAGAACCTACCGGTGATTCTAAAATCGGTTGCCTTTTTGGCTGATGCGGCTACAGAATCGTTAAGAGCATCAGCTAAAACTGCGGCGTTGATAAATTCAGCCCGCAGGGCAGTTTGGTTGAATACTTGGGAAAGGGATGTGACATCAAAACAGAAGCTCTGTGGTATGGAGTTTCAGGGGAACCTACTGTTTGGTAGGGATCTTGAAACCGTTTTGGAAAGATCTTCAAGTAAGGCTAAGAAATTTCCAGATAAACGTAAGAAAGCGAAGCAGCCCTTTCAGAGTAAGAAGCCCTTCTTTAGACCGAGTCAGGACCGCAGAAAACGGACAAAATAAAAGATGGACTTATAATGCAGGAAGAGGACGGCCCTTTCTCTTCAATAGGCCCCAACCTACCACCACAACTAAGCCTACAAAATGACTCGTTGATACCGGTAGGGGGGAGACTACTTTATTTTCTTCAGTTTTGGAAGGAGATCACGCAAAACCCTTTTATTTTGAATCTAATACAATACGGTTACAGGATAGAATTCTTATCCGTGCCCCCCTCCCAGTTTGTAATAACAACCTTACCCAGGGAGCCAATCAGAGCAAGAGCACTGATGGATTCAGTCTCATCTCTCCTTCAAAAGAAGGTAATCTGTCCGGTTCCAGTTCTGGAACGGAACAGGGGATTCTACTCCAGGGTTTTCCTGATTCAGAAACAATCAGGAAAGTTTCGTATGATTTTGAATCTGAAGCCATTAAACCCTTACATTGTGGAGAAGAAGTTCAAAATGGAAAGCATAGCCTCGGTCCGGAACTTGCTTCTTCCGGGCAGTTTTTTAGCGACGGTCGACTTGGAGGATGCTTACCTCCATGTTCCCATCCATCCAATCTTTCAGCAGTTTCTAAGATTTGCGATTCGGTCGGGGGACTCGGTATGTCATTTTCAATATCGAGCCCTTCCGTTCGGGATTTCATCGGCCCCGCGGATTTTCACAAAAGTAATTGCAGAGGTTATGTCTTTCCTTCATCTCCACAATGTAAGGGTTCTCCCTTACTTGGACGATTTTCTGTTTGTAGGAGAGACGCTGGAGATTTTACGCGAGCGGCTCAATTTTTCTCTCCAGGTACTATCCAGACTGGGTTGGATTGTGAGCAAGGAAAAATCACAGTTGAACCCAGCACAAAGTCTGGTATTCCTGGGGCTCCGGTGGGACACGACGGTGAGGCGTGTCTTCTTACCGGACGTGAAAGTACAAAGGATAATTTCGGAAGTCAGTTCAGTCAGGATCAGTTCACGGATTCCGCTACGGATGTCATCAGCCTTCCCAGCGGTAGAATGGGCTCAAGCTCATTCACGAGAACTTCAAGCATGGTCCCTGTCTATTTGGAACAGGAGTCATCACTCTTTGGACGCACGAGTAGATGTACCGGTCCAGATATCAGGGAGTCTGGATTGGTGGATGCTTCCGTCCAATCTCAGTTTGGGTCGCAAGTGGGCCCAGGAGTTACCCCTAAAGCTTTACACGGACGCCAGTGCATGGGGTTGGGGGGCTCATTGTCTGGGACATCAGGTCCAGGACAGATGGAATCTGGAGATGTCTCAGAAGTCGTCAAACTTCAGGGAACTCAGTGCAATTTTTCTAGCACTGCAGGCATTACATCCAGTCATTGCCAACTCAGAGGTTCTGGTGCTTTCGGACAATTTTGTGTCTGTGTGCTATGTCAGAAAGCAGGGAGGAACCAGAGTGCGGGAACTCCAGGAGCTAACATCTCAAATATTAGCATGGTCAGAGCTGAATCTGGAATCCATTTCAGCGATACACATTCAGGGGATCTGCAACAAACGTGCGGACGCACTAAGTCGGAATTGGGGTCAGGAATCAGAATGGGAACTCAATCCGGAAGTTTTCCAGGAAATAGCATCCAATTGGGGGGTTCCCACTCTGGATCTGTTCGCCACGCCAGAAAACGCAAAGGTGGACGATTTCTGTACCCTGGATCCCTCTTGTTCAATGAATCGCCTAGATGCGCTGTCAATACCTTGGCCGGAGGGCTTGCTTTATGCATTCCCCCCGTTCAAGTTAATTCCGAGGGTTCTAAAAAAAGATCCAATCGGAGAGGGCTCATGTGATATTCATTGCACCTTGGTGGCCGAAGCGGGCATGGTTCCCGCTGATTCAATACCTAGCAGTCAGGGGACCCTGGCACCTACAAATCAGGCCGGATCTCTTGATACAGAGTGGGCAGTACCATCCGAATCCTCAATTCCTGAGACTAACTGCATGGATCCTGAGGAGCAGATGTTAAAGGGAAAAGGGTTTTCTGATCCAGTGGTTAAGACGTTATTAGCCTGTAGAAAACCTAGCACTAGAAGGAAGTATAACAAGGTATGGTATACTTTCTCATCCTGGAAGCAGAAGGATGCTTCCCGGTCAAATAATATTTGCTCCATACTGGAATTTTTGCAGCAAGGGGTTCATCTGGGACTAACAGCAAGTACTTTAAGAGCTCAGGTGTCGGCACTTTCTGTATTTCTAGGTAGACCTTTATCAACAGATACCCATATAAGAAATTTCTTAAGGTCAGTGGAACGCTCTCAGCCGGTCCGGCAGAAGTTGGTTCCTCCATGGGACTTATCTTTGGTTCTAGATTTTCTAACCACAGGGAAATTCGAACCATTAGATTCAGTAGCAATAAAGTTCCTTACGCTCAAGGTAGCGTTCCTTATTGCCATAACGTCAGCCCGTAGAGTGAGTGACATACAGGCTTTGTCAATTAAGGACCCATTTATGGTCATCCACGCAGATAGGATTGTTTTTAGATTAGACCCTTCCTATCTACCCAAGGTTTCCACTTCCTTTCATAGGTCCCAAGAGATCATCCTGCCCTCTTTCGTTTCCAACCCACGGAATGAGAAGGAAAGGAAATTGAATACACTAGATGTGAGACGAGCAGTATTAATTTATCTAGATAGAACCAGGGACTGGAGGAAGTCTAGCAGTCTGCTAGTAGCCTTTGGTGGTTTGAATAGGGGAGTTCAAGTGTCAAAATCCACAATTTCTAGGTGGATTAAGGAAGTAATTAATCTAGCTTATAGGGAAGCCCAGATAGAGTTGCCAGCTCAGGTCACTGCACACTCAACGAGGTCGCTCTCTACTTCCTGGGCGGAAAGATCAGGAGCCTCACTGGAACAGATTTGTACGGCGGCAACCTGGTCCAGACACTCAACGTTCATAAAACATTATAGAGTGGAACTCCTCTCCAGCCAGGACCAGGCTTTTGGGCGTAAGGTTCTGCAGGCAGTCATCCCACCCTAAGGTAATTTTTCTTTTTTCTCGCTGAATCTCAGGAGGGCCGTCCTGGAGGACGCAGGGAGGAAGTGCCGGCTGCTTACCTGGTAGCAGTGTTCCGGCAAGTCCTCCAGGACGGCCGCCTAGTTCCCGGCCCTATTGATGGAATATATATATAAAGGGGTTATGAACTGTACAGTCTTCTCTTTTAATAAACTGAGGGAGATTGTGTGGGGGTGGGCTTTATACTGAGCTAATTGTTTAATTTCTTTAAAGGTGTTTCCAATTTGAGGGGGGAGACTAACACAATCTCAGGAGGGCCGTCCTGGAGGACTTGCCGGAACACTGCTACCAGGTAAGCAGCCGGCACTTTCCCATTGGTGTCTTGTCAACTAAATCCTAATTTTAAAGAGAACCAGAGATGAAGCACCCTCATGTATTTTATTACATTTATCAGTGGGAACATGACAGTAAACACCTACCCTGCTTTTAGTTTCATTGTTATCTGCTTAATTAGTCTATTAGCAACTGTGATAAGAATGCACCGACTATTCAGTCGAGGTTTGACCTGGAATCATTATAGCTGAGTCACTCTTCTGTGTAGTCTTTTCAAGCCCAAGCCTTCCCCTCTCCTGGCTTAGATTTCATGCTTTGCATACTGAGAGCTGTGATGATATGGGAGAGGCTGCTGCTCCTGAGAGAGAAGCTCTGTGGCTGTAATATGATCCCTGTGTGCTCTGTGTGCACTAGATACTGATAATAACGGCAGTTTCATTCCTATGAGAGACACTTCCTACAGGCAGATATCATACCAAAATGAAAGCACATAGATGAAAGGCTGCATTTAGCCTAGATAGCAGCATAGTCTCATATAGCCTAGACAGCACATCCAGAACAACTGATAACCCGGAAGGAGAAGGGATATGAGCCGGCGGCCATATTTGATTTTTCCTGGAGCAATAATGGATAAAAAATACTAAAAAAAAGGCACACCAGAGCGGCAAAATTATCAGGTAGAGCATTTATTTTTTACAAGCTATCAACTGATATGTTTATTTTGTGTGAAACGTTCATCTCTGGTTCCCTTTAAGAAAGATCAGTGTGTGAGCAGACCTCTTCAATTACGGCAAACAAAGTTGCTTTATTTATCTAGCATATATTTAGCTGTCTTTGGCACATGTGCACAACAAGCAGGAACATTGGAGTCCAATGTCCACAACTAAGTCCATTATCTTTAAGAGATTAGTTTTATTTAGCCATGCTGTCAAGAGTCCTTTGATTTAAGGGAAGTTTAAGTTTTAGTGACAGGCCCACATTATAATCCATTAATCACTAATTGGCACACATGCATCTCTGTTTTTGTTAGGGTTTTAACAGTTTGCTTTAAGGTTTTCCTTTAAAACAGTTAGAATAAATGATCCTGATGATTTCGGCCTACAATCTAAACCTTATGCTAGGTACACACAATGCAATTTTCTGACAGGTTTACTGTCAGATTGATTATTTCCAACGTGTCCGATCTGATTTCCAATTGTTTTCCATTCATTTCTATAAAAAAGTTTGGAAATTTGATCGGGATTCAGATTGGACATGTTGGAAATAATAAATCTGACTGTAAATCGATCTGAACATTGCACTGTGTGTTCTTAGCATTAGATTTTAGGCTGAAATTATCAGGTTTTATTGTTGCAATTATGCAAAAAGCAAATACATGTTTGTTTTACAAACCGCCATAGATGTGAAAAGGAATGTGTCAGTACATAAAGACTGGCAGCTGACTCTACCTCACCATCGTTCATACCACCAGCAGCACTTTGCAAAACCTATGTCTACATTGATTTATTTAATATTTTGCGGAGTGGGGCAATGCTGCTCCATAATCCACCATTGTTTAGTGATAGAATATGGAGCAGTGCACCCCATTTCAGCGCAATCAAATGACGCTGTCCATCTCCACCACTCTAAAAAGTGCACAGCCATGCTTTGTAAACATTATCACAGGTGGTGGGGAAAGGGTGCTGCCTGGGCTTCTTTTTTTTCCTGACATTAGGACTCTTTTACACTAGGAAATGCAATCGCGATGCAAAGCAATCGCGTTTCCATCGATCTCCACTGCTTGCGATTCTGCCGCTGTGCATATTGTATGAGCACACATTTGAAAATTGTGCATGTCGGTAATTGCAATTCGTGGAAAAACAAACCCCATTAGTGGAAAAACAGCACAGCAATTTACATTTACAACTACAAGTCACATAGAGAAAGGCTAATAAGACACACTGAGATTTAGAGGACAAAAATCAGGGAACAAATATGCTTAACCTGGTGATCCATGGTACAGGGACATCTTATGGGCCTTTCCCCCCAATTATGTGCCGCTTGTGCCTTCCTTGTACCTCTTGTCCCCCCGTGTCCCCCTCCTCTGTCGCCTTGTGTTCTATTCTGTCCCTGTGTCCACTTCTGTCTGTCCCCAGTGTCTTCTTCTGTTTGTCCCCCTGTGTTTTCCTCGACTCCCTTTTTCCTCCTTGCCCGCCCCCCATGTCCTCCTTTCCTCCTCGCTCCCCCCCCCCCCCCTTCCGTGTCCTTCTTGCTCTCCCTGTGTCCTTGCTCCCCATGTCCTCCTTACTCCCCCTGTGTTCGCTGCTGTCCTCTTCGGTCCACCTGTGTCCTCTTATGTCCTACCCGGTCTTCCTGTGCCCTTTTCTGTCCTACCTGGTGTCCCTGTATCCTTTTCTGTCTACTTGTGTCCTCCTGTGTTCTGTGTCTTCCTCTATCCTGTGTACATAGGAGCAGCTTATAAGTTATTACTACGGAGAGAGTGCTTTGATTGGCCCCAATGATGGAGCTGTGGTCCCACCAGCAAGCCCATCGGCTCCAGTTAAGAATGGGAGCAGTGGGTGGCAGTGATTGGCGGCTGTGGGGCATTGCATCCTGCCTGATTGATAGATTGCTTCTCTGAAGCCTGCTGAAGGGTATGTGCATTTAATTCCTGCTGATGAGAGCAGCGTGCACCTATCACAGCTATACTGCTGCAGCCTCAGGGCACCCCTGGCTTCCCAAGCACAGTGACTGGAGGGACTCAAAGCAGCAGACTGCTTCAATAAATATGTTTGTGGGAGGACACCTTGCGTCAGTCCGAATATGTATTTTTCGCACTTTAAGATGCACTACTGACTTATCCAACCATCCCCCGCCTCTGGTTTCTAACTTGTGAAGTCTAAGTTTACAATCTCTCTGTCAGCCTACCCATACACTTATAGATTTGCACCTGATGTTGCAAAATGATCGATTCATCTTTGTTCGGAATCGATTTAGATAGGAATTCTTTATACACACGGCACGTAGGTTTTCAGAAGATTCCAGCAGAGAATCTATTCGAAATCTATTGAACTGCAGTGTACAATGCATTGCTTTGCTGTGGTCCGCTGATCGAACACTGCTTCTGTTCTGCCTCTGATTGACCTAAATTTTCTATCCGGTCCTATTGCTACTTTTGCTCAATTTTAGGTCAAAATCAATTGTAAATCAACTGAAAATGAATCATTTTTTAAAGATTCCCTGCAGATTTGATCACTCTGATCAAATCTGTTGGAAAAATCGATAAGTGTAAGCGCACCTTTAGACATGCAAGTATTAGGTAAACAAGGGGTCTATCTGTCATTAATACTTCACAACCATTGAGGGATTACCTTCCTACTTTGCAATTTGTTGTAATTAATGCATCTAAATTTTTATTTAAAAAAAAAAAAAATGTCTATACCGCCTTTGAGGTTTAAATGTTTGTGTTCTAACGTGTCAATCTGGAGGAATAAAATCTGAAGAAGGCTTACAATATATCCTCCAGTATAAGCTGTCCTGAGTATGTTCATGCCAAAACTTTAACCCCTCAAAAAGCTTAATACTGTGAGACCTGCATATAAGCCAATCCACCAATATCTCCCCCAGCCTTCCCCCGTGTATGTGATGTACAGCGCTTCCCCCTGTTTACGTGATATACAGTGCCCTCCTCCACCACTCCACCACCCTGTGTATTGGATGCAGAGTGCCATGCTTGTATTGATAGCTGCCTCTCACTGCTCCTGGTAGCCATTTTCCAGTCTCCCCTGCAGCTCTTGCTGCCAGAGGTCCAGGGTTTTGCTTTTTCCCCCCTCGTTTCTTGCAGCCATCTTCTTGTCTCCCTTGCAGCTCTGTACTCACTGATGACCTATAGTTAGGAATTCAGAGCTGCAAGGGAGATGGGAAGATGGCTGTCCGGGACAAGAAGAGAGAGAAGCCCTAAACATCTAGCGGCAAGAGCCGCACAGGATATGGTAAGAAGACTGCTAGGAACGAGGAACGGTAACAGTAAATACACTGCCTGCTTCCAATACATGCACTGTATAAGTCCCACACATCTGACTCCAATATAAGCTGGCACCCCCACTTTTAAGATTCCTTTTTGGTCTAAAAGAGTGTCCTCATTTTTTAAGTATATTGGGTATTAGCCCAATGGTTGTTTTTTTTTTTTTCTTTAAATTAACTAATACATGGTATCATCCAAATGCAAATCTTCCTTTTAATACTTAACGCCACAGACCCTGAGCTAGAATGCAAATCAGATGCTTCTGACTTATGTTTGGCTAGATTAGCAACATGCGTGTTTCTGACACTACTGCAGCCAAACAGATCAGCAAGATGCCAAACAACTGGTATTGTTGGAAAGTAACCAAATATGCCAGCCCCCATATGCCTCTTGCTTAAGATTTTCTTTAATGGCAAGTAAGTTTGTACCAGCCAGATTCATCAGGAAAGGAGAGTTATGGAAGATAAAAATCCATATTTTTTTTCTTATGCTCCTGTGAGTTAGTATTATATGAAAGCAACACAAAAAGTTTCAAAGTAGTGCATCATTTTTCTTTTTGTAGGTAATCCATGCATGTCGTTTTTACCAACAATCTTTTTTTATTTTTTTCTTTTCTAATATGTTACACATATGCGTGCTGTTTTTTGCACTTCAACGCTGGTCTAAAAGCTAAAAGGCTGCATAATATGGAACTGTATCTAGTTATATTGATTTTTTTTCCTTCTGTGTTTTATAAATTGCTAACTGTATATGTTTGTATGTATGTTTGTTTCCCCTCTGGCTTTTTACAGAATAAATAAAAATAGCAATATGACAACAGTAATTTCTAAGTCATGTAACATTTTCTTTTTATCTTAGTATGGCATCGCTTTTGACCCAGACAAAGTGTCTATTAGAAACTCAGGAAGTGCTCCACCCAGTGGTATTCCACCTCCGCCCCTGTTGCCAGGAGGATGTGCACCCCCACCACCACCTCCCCTGCCACCACCACCGCCACCTTTACCTGGAATGGCAGGGGGCCCACCAGGGGCTCCACCTTTACCTGGATTTTTAGGAAGCCAGAAGTGCCCTCCAGTGATGTCCCTTCCATTTGGTTTAAAGCCAAAGAAAGAATTCAAACCAGAAACTGGAATGAAAAGGCTCAATTGGCAACAAGTAATGTATTTTCATGTAGCTGTTACACGTAGTTCTGTCTTTCTTTAAACATTGTAGATGTATTTTTTTCTATGAAAGGGATTTCAACATGTGCAATAATATTTCAATATTTATTCATAAATTCACAAGGAAACTCCATAGAGACTCAACAGCCTTGTTAAGTACTAGGTGGTAAAATTACATATGCATTCAAGCACTCTTAATTTTTGCATGATCTGAATCCTATGGTGTGGTGGCTGTTTTAAGTCCAAGGACACAGTCACCTACAATAGTCAAGCATGGCTAAACCGCGTGAACACGCACGCACGCACATCATTTCCAACATTTCTCCCTCCCATCCCATTTTTTTTTTTCGTTTTATTTATGGGTTTTGTATCTTTTACATGTTTGTTTGTTCTTTTTTTTTTTATTCTTTTTTTTTTTATTAAATTGTGTGTTCATTCAGTGCCAAGTGTAACCTTTTTAGATGATTATTCTGTACAAGTAAACATAAAGTATATTATGCAATTCATGCATTTAGCAGGTAGTAAAGCTGAATCATTCTACTTTATAATGAGTTAAACGGGTGACACTGTAGAGTGGGGTTGAGGGTGGGTGTTGCGTGTTGAGGGCACAGCCATTCTGTTTGCACCTTGGCTGTCTTTGCTATACATAGTATGTACACAGAGGGTTATAATCTCGGTTAGAAAGCCTAACATACTTTGCAAGGGGAATAGATAGTATGTGTTTTGTAAATAATAATACTAAAAAATAAAGGGGTTGGGAGTTTCTATGTTATTATTGGTGTAAAATGTATTTTTTTGTGAAATATTGCTTAACTTATTAAATATTCAGTGGTGATCAATAGTTGTTACATTTTTAGAGAAGGCAAAAGCATGCAGAGCCAAATGGATAGTCCCTTTACTGGGATATTTTTTGATTTCATGTTTTTTTGATCAACTGAGACTCTTACTTTAGTTATTTAAAAAATGCATTATAAATTGGAAGTTAAAGCACTGAAATAGCCTTAGTTGCATGGGGTTTTCTCCCACATCCCAAAATACTTTTTGGAAGTGTAACTGGCTTGCCAGAATGGTAGGAACATTAGCATGTTAGTCCTATTAAGTGGTGTTAAAGGAATACTATCGATTCACATATTTTTTTCAATTGACACAGGAATTGTTTGGGAAGTGCTGCTAAGTACTGGTAAAGTGTAGAGAAACCGAGAGCCCAATAAAGTGTAGTATGTTAAGCATAAATGAAGTAAAGGTTATCGTGAGAAAATTATACTCACAAACATGGGTTACCACACAGGCAACCACTGTATAGGCAGGTGAGGAGATTAGACCTGTCCTCACTCAGGGATAAGAAGTCGCTCTCTGTAGATGCGAAAGGGGGTAGATCACCCCTCCACCAGGGGTGGACACGGTATAGCAGTAGGAGAACAGAGGCGCCAGCAGGATAAAAGTGGATAAAAACTTTAAAATTTGCTGGGAGGAAGTGGTGGACTTACCTCCATAAAGCAGACACGAAAGACTGTCTGAATAGTAGTCACATTTATTAATTAGTACCCCAAAACAGTGCAACGCGTTTCGCAGGCCCAGCCCGCTTCATCAGGCAATAAAAATGGGGACAAATGGGGACAAGACAGAATTTCAGCAATAGCAGCTGAGGCGCTACACCTGCTATTGCTGAAATTCTGTCTTGTCCCCATTTTTATTGCAACTCTGGCTGTGCATTGAAGCAGACACCCCTTCTGCAATTGATTTGTCCCAATATAGCTAAATCCTACCCTCCATAATTTACAGTTGTTGCCTCTGATATTTAACAGGAAAAGTAGGAAAATGTTTACACAGCTACTTAGACAGTATTTGCACACTGTCATTTTAGAACACTTGGGTATGGATAGTATTCCTTTAAGTGATTTTATTCATTTAGTAAAGTCTGTAAATTGCTGCAGAGAATGTTAGCATTGTGGTGTTATAGATACAATTTGGGTATTCACATTTTTCTTATTTTGGATGAATACACATCACCACAATGTAATACAGTAGAGTCTATTTATAGTAAACTTCAAGAGACCTAGCCAAGTAGTTTAGCACTTCAGATACTTCACATTTTTGCTATATTAGAATTTGTCATGCATTGCATATTTATACATTCATTTGCCCGGGACATGGAGACTGGGTTTACTATAGCCAGAGGTTCACTATATTAGAATTTACTATAAGGACATTCTACTGTATTTATTAATTTACAAACTTTTTATCAGTAATATTTACGTTTTTCACATCTGCAGAGTCTGTTTTCTACCCTAAGTGTGTCCTAATACAGTAAAATCATCTTATGTAAAGTAAGCTTCAAGGGACCTGGCCAAGTAGTTTTACTTTATCAATGTTTACTATATCAGGATTGGTCATACATTGTATATACATAGAGATGCATAGTCGGGACCCAGGGACAGAGTTTACTATAAAAAAAATACTCTATTGTAATAGGCATTTTTTAAAGGGCCAGTCCTTTTGCTAATGTATGTTTCTTCACAGTGACAAGTGTACTGACCTGGGAGCTCAACCTTAGAAATCACATTAATAGACTAACTTAAGCGAGAGGGATATGGAGGCTGCCATACTTATTTCCTTATAAGCAATACCAGTCGCCTGGCTCTCTTGCTAATCCTCTGCTTCTAATACTTTTAGCCATAGACCCTGAACAAGCATGCAGCAGATCAGGTGTTTCTGACCATATTGTCATATCTGACAAGATTAGCTGCATGTTTTTTCAGGTGTGATTCAGACACTACTGCAGCCAAATAGATCAGCCGGATAGCCAAGCAACTGATATTGTTTGAAAGTAAGTAAATGTGGCAGCCTCCATATCCCGCTCACTACAGTTGTCCCTTGAAGACCCATGTCTGATTTAACAATCTCACATTTTCAAAATATTAAAATATCTATTAATATATATAATCTAACTGAAGAAAAACCCATCCCTCAATAGTATGATAAGTCACCACCATACTCTTAAAGTCAGGACTAGAGATGTTTAAAGAGATGCAAATAATTACAGCTTATATGCAAATTGTATGTCCCTTGCAATTGGACCAGTCCTTTAAAGCTGGAAGTGAATCTGATTGGCCCAGTTACAAGCTGCATACAATGTGTATCTACATTCAAGCTGGGGTTATTTTCATCACATTGCCCATAGTGTTTCTGAAGGTGTTTATTGCATACATTGTATACCACTACTTTGCTCTGTAACTTTCTTCTGTGATGTAAGACCATGGCATTATTGCTTTACTAGCATGCCGTGTTAGCAGCATGAGTCCCTTTTATATACTGTGTGTTTACACACCATGATTTGGGGTCTGTAAAATGCAGTGTGACTGTGTAATTCAGCACTGATGTACCTCATGCTGCGTTTTTTTTTTTTCCTGAAAGAAAACACGCAATGAAGATGGATTTTCTGCATTTTCATTCTGCACCCAATTTCCCCATTTGAAATAGACTAAATATGTTGCAGGTTTTAAAACTTAGAGCCAACTTGATGGAGAAATATCCTCCTAAAAGTGTCTGCTAATCATTGAACTTACCCCATGTTGTTGATCAATTGGAATACTGGCGCTTAAGGAGCTTGAGTCTGTACCGAAGGCAGTATTCTCCTCACAAGTAACCAATCCAGTTTTTAGCTCACGGAGAGGCAGATGAAAGGAAAGACGACATTCTCATAACAACAACATAGCTACTAATCCAGGAATTAGTTTGTGGAGATTTGGAGAAAAAATGGTGGTCTTATGCCATAGTTCCTGCAGTCATATGTGTTTATTTCAAAGTGACCAATTGCAAAAAAAATAAGTTAATCCTCTAAAGGGGTAAAGCGAGCGTGATGGAAAAGTGTCTGCATCTTGTCATTCTGCTTCTTAACCTACTATCGAGCAATTTCTTTTTTTCTAATTGATCTACAAATGGCAGAAAAAGCCAGCTTCTTATTCTAGACATCTAATATGGCAAAACACTCGTGTTTTTTGTAGGAAGTACATAATCAACACCAATTTTGCTCCGCCTCTCACTGAGCTATTATTTGGATTTGTCTCTCACTCTTAAGGCCCATACACACGTCGGATTTCCGCGAACGACGGGTCGTTTGAACGTCCCGTCCCGTCGTTCGCCCGCTAAATGGGGCGTGTGTACAGGCTGTCGTTCGCCGGGCGGATCGCTCAAACTCTTATCAAGCGAACGACCGTCTGTACACACGCCCGATTTAGCGGGCGAACGACGGGTCGTTGGGACGTTAAAACGACCCGTCGTTCGCGGAAATCCGACGTGTGTATGGGCCTTTAGTCATTCACTCATTGAAAAAGAGTGACCTATTGAATTGTTGTTGCTTTATTCGCTTGTTTGAACAATACCTTATATGGAAAGTGCTATTATGTGCTTGGAACTGTTTGCTTCAGTAATTTAAGGTTTTCCATTTAATTTACAAGACAATGCTTGGTCACAGTCTCTGGACTTTGGATTTGTTTGTCCTCATCTGGCTAGAACAGTACAACCAGTAAGCACATCTAAATCCTGTTGGGTGCTGCTTGCATCACTGCTATACACTTTTATAAATTCTGAATACCATGAATCTAATTGTTTAAATATGGGAGATTGAATACATAAAGAACATCATGTGTAAATATTATCATTATTCTTTAGCTCTTAATCTGTTTAAATTTTAGATTAAACCAAATGAAATGACTGAGAACTGTTTCTGGTTGAATGCTAAGGAAGACCGATATGAAGACACAGAATTATTTTGTCAACTTGAGAATGCTTTCTCATGCCAGAGAAAAGGTAACTTATTAGAAAAGCATAGGTACACTTGAATTTTTTTGCAAAATAATGTGTCATCAGACTATAGACAGACTACGTGTCTGTACATCCTCGGCCCATCGATGTCTGTTCCCGCACCCATCTGACAACATCAATCTAAAGTGTGTTTGGTCCTTTAGTCCGAACTTTGGCTGTTGATATGAAGTGGCTGTCTGGTAGAGGCGCTTACTTATGATGGCCCAGATCCAAAAGAACTGTTGTTGTACAGACCTGCTGAAGTCCTGAGAAACCTGTTGTCCAATTTTAGTGCTTTAAAGGAGTATTGTAACCTTAAATAAAAAAAAAGTTCAACTTACCTGGGGCTTCTACCTGCAGTCTTTGGGAGCCTGTGTGCTTCCAAAGACAGGCAGCTCCATACTGTACCTGCGTGAGCGTGCGTGACAGAGAGCTCTCTAGTCTAGTGCAATCGCAGTACTAAGTATCTTTCAGTGGCAAAAAGCAGTATTTGACCACACTGGTTGAATACTGCTAGTGAGGGAGCCAGAGCTTGAATGTTGGAACAGTGAAAGGAGAGGGAAGGCTCTATAGAACCCACCCAGAGCCTTCCCTCTCCTTAAGTAATTATCTGGTGGTTTGTTTTTTTAATTTATTTATTTTTATACTGGTTCCCATTCACTTTAACGTCATAAAAACACCTTTCATTACAAAAGGGAGTTGGTGGTGTGATGTGTCTCACTCCAATCACAGAGCTTGCTCACACAGCTGTCCTATGAGCAGGGGCCATGGTGGCAGTTCATACCGAAGGCAAGGTGAAACCGTCAGATATTCATCACAGTGCCTGTTTAAGAAGGATGCATCTTGATCACTACATGTTTCGAGGTATATTCATACAGCTCAGCTCTGTAAGATGATACAGAGTAAACGCTGCTTTTTAGAGCTTTTGTAGTGGCAGTAGAACAATCGCCTGGTGACCTTTTTTTATAGTTTACTTTGCAGGGTAATGGGAAGTGATTCTGTACAGGAAATATATCTGCGCTGCACTGTTTTTCTCATTCTCCCTAAGTGTTTTGTCTCTGTTATGTGCAAGACATTCTCCACAATCCACATTACGGCATAATGTAAAATGAAATAAATTGGTTGCTTAGCTCTTTCGGTGCCTCACCAGGTTATAACTCACACTTGTTTTCTTGTTGTCTAAATTTTACTGGATGTTTATAGGTTAGCTGCTAAGTTCCGCCAGCAACATCCCAGAAAAGTATATTTTCTCTCTTGTTCCTGCATTTAAAGTGTCATCAGGAATGTTTCTTACTTGTACAATGATGCATCCTTAATTTTTCTTTTCCCGTATGATCTTATGGCTCACTGGTTGTAAAATAGTATTCAGAATGGAAATTCAGCACTAGCATTTGCCTATACTTTATAGCAATGTCACAAGATGTCACTCTTGTTCCTGCTTTTGATATAGAAGATTTTCCTCCTGAGCTGTCAGTAGCGATTTCTGTGGACTGTGTTTTATATCTTTAGTTCATCCACTTAAGTAGTTCAGTGCCACAATGACACACATGCTGACCTTAGATCAGTCATTGTGTGATATTGCATTCTTCCCCCTTTATTGAAGATATTTAGCCAGCCTTGCCTTTGCCACATCATTTCTCCCCAAGAAATTGGAATGTAATAAATTTAAAATTCGCTTGAAAATTAATTATTGGTGCATGTTCTCGGAGCACGGAGATATTAAAATGGAGGATTTCAGCCCATCTCTCGTGAATATACTTGCTGTTAAATGAATGCCATTCATGGGGCAGCAGAAGCAATAAATCTGATCTATTAAGAAAAACAAATTCTCCTTCAATGAAACTGAAATTTTACAGTCCCGGGCTATGTCAATGCCAAGGGGGAAAAATATTATATATAACACGCACACACTCTTTCAGTAAAACACACACACACACACACACACACACACACACACACACACGCTCTTTCACTAAAACACACACGCTCTTTCACTAAAACACACACGCACACACACACTCTCTCTTTCACTAACACACACACACACACACTTTCACTAAAACACACACACACACACACACACTCTCTTTCACTAAAAAACACACACACACACACTCTCTTTCACTAAAAAACACACACACACACTCTCTTTCACTAAAAAACACACACACACACACACACACACACACACACACACACACACACACACACACACACACACACACTCTCTTTCACTAAAACACACACACACACACACACACACACACACACACACGCTCTTTCACTAAAACACACACGCTCTTTCACTAAAACACACACGCACACACACACTCTCTCTCTTTCACTAACACACACACACACACACAGACACTCTCTCTCTTTCACTAACACACACACACACACTTTCACTAAAACACACACACACACACACACACACACACACACACACACACACACACACACACACACACACACACACACACACACACACACACACACACACACACACACACACACACTCTCTCTCTCTCTTTCACTAACACACACACACACTCTCTCTCTCTTTCACTAACACACACACACACTCTCTCTCTCTTTCACTAACACACACACACTCTTTCACTAAAACACACACACACACACACACTTTCACTAAATCAATCTCTTTCTCTCTCTATCTTTCTTTCTCTCTCTCGCTTTCTCTCTCTTTCTCTTTCTCTCTCTTTCTCTTTCTCTCTCTCTCTCTCTCTCTCTCTCTCTCTTTCTCCCTCTTTCTCTTTCTCTCTCTTTCTCTCTCTCTCTCTTCTCTCTCTCTCTCTCTCTCTCTCTCTCTCTCTCTCTCCTCTCTCCTCTCTCCTCTCTCTCTCTCTCTCCTCTCTCTCTCTCTCTCTCTCTCTCAAAAGTGAGTATACCTTTTTTTGTAACTATTTTGTCTTTTCATGGGACAACTCTTGAGGAGACCACACTGATACAATGCTAAGTAGTCAGTGTACAGCTTGTATGACAATGTACATTTCTTGGCCCATCAAAATAACTTGACACACAATCATTAAGGTCTACACCGCTGGCAACAAAAGTGAGTACTCCCCTTAATGAAGCTTCACATGTTGCCACAAATGCTCTTTTATTCCTCCATGACAAAGCTGGTGAATGTTAGAGACCTTTCTCTCCTTTATTTTAGGATGCCTCAGAAATGCTCAATGGGGTTTAGGTCTGGAGACACGCTTAGCCATTCCATCACCTTTACCCTCATATTTTTTATTAAGACAGTGGTCATCTTGGAGGTGTGTTTGGGGTTGTTATCATGTTGGAATACTGCCCTGTGGCTCATTTTCTGAAGGGAGGGAAATCCTGCTCTGCCTCAGTATGTTGACAATAAGTATAAGTAAAGTAAAATAAGTATAATTAAGATAAGTATAAGTATGTTGACAAGGTTCCCTCAATGAACTGTAGCTCCCCTGTACCAGCAGCTCTCACGCAGCACCAAATCATGACACTCCCACCACACTGCTTGACTGTAGGCTAGACACTTTTTCTATGTACATTGTTGCTGCCACACACACTTGAGACTATGAACCAAACAAGTTTAACTTAGTCTTATTAGACTACATAATATGGTTCCAGTGGGTCCACCTCCTAAGTCTGCTTCTCTTCAGCAAACTGTTTGCGGGCTTTCATGTGCATCATCTTTAGAAGATGCTTCCATCTGGGAGGAGAGCCATGCAGAGCAATTTGATGCAGTGTGGGACATTTGGTTTAAACATTTTAGGACTGACTCCCCCCTTCAACCTCTGCAGCAATTCTGCTATCACGTGTATATCTATTTGCAAAAGACAACCTCTGATACGACACTGAGCACGTGCACTTAACTTCTTCGGTCGACCATGGCAAGGCCTGTTCTGAGTTGAACTGTCCTGTTAAACCACTGTATGTTCACCATGCTGCAGCTCAGTTTCAGGTCATTAGCAATCTTCTTAATGCCTAGGCCAGTTTTATGTTGCACAACAATTATTTTTTTAAGATCCTCAGAGAGTTCTCTGCCGCGTGGTGCCATGTTGAACTTCCAGTGATCAGCATGAAAGTATGAGAGCGATAACACCAAATGTAATACACCTCCTCCCCATTCACACCTAATAAGTCACATGACCCCGAGGAGGGAAATTGTCTAATAGGACAAAATTTTGACATTCTTCTCTTAGGAGTGTACTCACTTTTGCTGTCAGTGATTTAGACTTTAATGGCTGTGTGAGTTAATTTAATTGGACAGTACATTTGTACTGTCCAAGCTGTATACTGATTACTTCACATTGCATCAAAGTTTCATATCTTCGGTGTTCTCCCATTAAAAGATATATAAGAAATTTAGAAAAATGTAATGTAGAAGGTGTACAATTTTAAGTCTAATGGCTCTGAGTTGCGTATTTTCAAGCGCACCTGAACGGATGTGACCTGATGAGCTAAACATGGGTACATGTTGTACCTATGGCACTTAGAGCTTGTCTTTTTTCAGTCTTATTTTAATTTTATTTATTTTTTTCAATGCAAATGCTAATGGAAAACTGAATAGAAGGCAAAGCTCTTTTGTCTATCCGCACAAAGACTTGTGATCACAACATAGTGCTGAAACACTTAAATTAAAATTATTTACCCTGATGCTGAATGAAGCTGATTCTACTTCACGCCGTCATGGCTGCTGCTTACACTTTACTCTTCAATAGCAGCTCTGACACTTTGTGAAAACATGAGACTGCAGAAAAGGACTTTTTACCTTCACTACTACAGATCCAGTTAATTATATCAGAAGTTCATTTTCGTTTTCAGATTTGCTTTAATTTAAAGTTATTTGGATAAATCTTAGTTTCCCCATGTGGAAATGACAACACTTTTTTACATAGTCCCACTCATTTCCGGGCTCTGTTTGGGGCAATTTTCTGCACATATGTTTGTGATTTCTCAGTTACATTTCTTTTGTCCGTTGGTGCTAGTATTAGAAAAACTAGGCCTGCTTTATATCTGTAGTTACCATTGCTCAACTTGAGGTAAAAAAAGCTGTGCCTATAAGTAAATTAAGAGCCATTATGAGGCTGGAAAGCAAGAATTAAAGCTGTTAAAAAAATCAAACCTTAGGATAACCAAAATCAACTGTCTGTAATATAAGGAATGCACTGGTGAGCTCTGTAATCACACAGTAGGCTGGTAGGCTAAGGAAAAAACTACCAGATTACAGTTGAAAAAAAAAAAAGTACCTAACAAAACCTTTAGAATTCTGTGGGGGAAAAAGTTGGGGACAGACAGGTTTGAGTGTAACCTGTATCAGTAGTGGCAAGAGGAAAGTCTGGAGATAAAAAGGAACTGCTCAAACACAGGTCATGTGTTAGACTGGGTGGTGAGAGGGTTGTGGTTTGGGCATGTGTTGCTGCCACAGCACAGTACTTCATCGGCAACAAGATAATGATCCCTAAGATACTGTAAAGGCAAAACTATAATTTCTTAAATCTAAACAATGGAAAATTCTTGCATTGCCAAGCCAGTCGCCTTATTTAAATCCAAGTGAGCATAATTTCCGTATGCTGAACAAAATGACTCAAATGGCCAATTCCCCAGAAAGAGGTGGAGTTGAAGGTGGCGGCAGTAGAGGTTTGGCAAAACATTACCACTCCACATCTGGTTATGATGTAGACTTCAAGCAGTTATTAGAGATATGCAACAAAAATAGTATTGACGTTTTTAATATACCTACTATAATGTTGTAGTTACTACATGGGTTAGCTGACATGTTTGCAAATAACTTTGAAGTCTTAAATGTTGGATTTCAGATGTTACACTGAGGGGCTATAGGATAAAAAATGTCTGTGTCCTCAATGCTATGGGGAGAGTACGTACATGCGTGTGTCACTGCAGCAGCTTTGTGCTACTGCACAGGTGCAAGCAGTCTTACGCCTGCACAGTGTGGCCACGCTCATTCACGTATGGGAACACAGCTGCAAGCTTTGGGGGTTCCAGCGCTGGAACAGCAAGGTGGAGGGGGACAGGCAAAGCCTTTGGAGTAGCCAGAAGCTTTCCTCTGCCAAGGTAAGTATGTATTTTTTTCTTTATTTGTTACAGGTTTGCGTTATGGGTTTTCTGTGTATGGGTAGGCCATATGGAATGGAATGTAGAACATTACGTTTATTCTGTTTTAAGATAGCACATCATAGATTGTTTATCATGGATTTCAAATAGTTAAATTTATTGGGCTGTATGTTAATTCTTAATGCTGGTGTTCTAAAAATTTACTTAAAGGGAAGGTCCAAGCAAAAAAAAAAAAAAAAAAGAGTTTCACTTACCTGGGGCTTCTACCAGCCCTATGCAGCCATCCTGTGCCCTCGTAGTCACTGCTGCTCCAGTCCCCCGCTGGCAGCTTTCTGACCTCGGAGGTCAGGGCCGAATTGCGTACATTTTTACACATTCCCGCTAGTGCAGGAACATTAACACATACATTTTTACGCGTTAGTGGTGCAACGCGTACATTTTTGTTCCTGCACTAGCTAGAATGCGTAAAAATGTATGCAATGTGGCCCTGACCTCCGAGGTCAGAAAGCTGCCAGCGGGGGACTGGAGCAGCAGTGAGTGACTACGAGGGCACAGGATGGCTACATGGGGCTGGTAGAAGCCCCAAGTAAGTGAAACTCATTTTTTTTTTTTTTTGCTTGGACCTTCCCTTTAAGCCCACAGATGTCAGTTCAGTTTTAGACTATAATATTTTTTTATCATGTTACAACACATAAAGTAATAGCTTACAGACAACTCTACATACAGTGCTGCCCATAATTATTCAGACCCCTGGCACATTTTGACTTAGTTACTTCTATTCTACCAACAAGTAATTTTTTGATGGAAAATGACATAGTTGTCTCCCAAAAGATAATTAGACCATGTACAAAAGGCATTATTGTGGAAAAAAACATTTCTCAGTTTTTACTTAAATTTAAGCAAAAAGTGTCCAGTCCAAAATGATTCATAGCCTTCACAAACTGTCACATTCTGTGGGAAAATCCAAAGTTCTATACCATTCCAAATAGTCCAAGCTATTGTAAAGCATCCTGATTACCCTCATCAATTGGGCACAGCTGTTTTAATCCATTCAACAGGTGAAAAACAGAAGCTCTCTGCAGTTGGTTTGTGGACAGTCCTGGCTAAGACAAAGGAGCTCAGTGAGGCCCTGCGGCTGCGCATTGTGGCTGCTCACAAGTCTACAAGGCCATTTCTAAATGTGTTCCAGTGGCTACATTGCAAAGTATTATTAATAAATACAACATGTTCTGCAATGTGGAAAATCTCAGAGGACGTGGTCGGAAGCCAAAAGTGACACCTGTGCTGGCCAGGAGGATAACGAGAGAGGTGATAAAGAATCCAAGGATCACCACCAAAGCCATCCTGGTGAATCTGGGCTCTGCTGGTTGCAATGTCTTAAGGCAGACAATCCAACGGACACTGCACACTGCTGGGTTCCACTGATGCAGAACAAGGACACCAGTTCTCCAGATAAGGCACATAAAAGCTTGCTTGGCCTTTGCAAATGCTCATCTGGACAAAGAAGACGACTTCTGGTCTTCTGTGAAACAAAAATTGTATTGTATGGTCACAATGATGTTTCCTTCATTTGGTGTAAAAAAAGGAGAAGCCTTCAACCCAAAGAACACCATCTCCACTGTCAAACATGGTGGTAGTAACCTAGTGCTTTGGGGTTGTTTTTTCAGCCAATGGACCAGGGAACCTAATCACCGTAAATGGCACCATGAAAATAGAGTAATACATGAGAATTCTCAATGACATCGGGTAGTCTGCAGAGAAACTTGGCCTTTGGCACCAATGGACATTTAAGCATGACTATGACCCAAAACACACAGCAAAAGTGGTGAAGAAATGGTTAGCAGACAACAACATTAATGTTTTGGAGTCCTGACTTGAATCTAATTGAGAATCTGTGGAGGGAGCTAAAGATCATAGGGATGGCAAGAAGATCCTCCAACATGAAAGATTTGGAGCTCATTGCTAAAGATAAATGGGCAAAAATACCTGTGGAGACATGCAAAAAGCTGGTCTGCAATTGTAGGAAATGTTTGCAGTAATGGCTAATAAAGGCTTTTCTATTGATTATTGAGAAGGGTTATGAATAATTTTGGACTGGACACTTTTTGCTCAAATGTAAATAAAAGCTGAGAAATGTGTTTTTTTTCCCCACAATAATTCCTCTTGTACATTGTCTTATTATCTTTTGGGAGACACCTATGTCATTTCCCATCAAAAAATGACTTGCTAGTAGAATAAAAGTAACTCTAAGTCAAAATTTACCAGGGGTATGAATAATTATGGGCAGCACTGTTGAAACTTTGGGAAAAAGTACTGCATTAGCCTGCTGCACAGAAAACTCACACATTGGTTCTCTGGACATGCGTCAACAGCTATACAGGCAATTAGGAAAAAGCCTGTGGCTTTGGTAATTTGACACATCAAATGAGCTTACTGCCAAACTTGAATTTGAGAATTCAACATTGCATACAGATTTGCATTATATTTACCAAAAAGAGGGTATTTGCATCTCATCACCCAGTCAGTCTTCTCATGGAGGAATCTCATTTTGCTCTTTATTTTCAAAAGCACTTCACTGAATGAGAGTTGCTCAGTTCAACTGACAAGACCACATTTTGTTAATGACCATTCCAGGGAGGACTTTTGTAAAAGAAAAAAAGAGAAAATTCTGAAAATCTTAACGAGAGATTGAGTAGTCCAGAACCAATCAAATGTGTCTGATTTTTACTACCTACTGGTAGTACGAGTCACAGTGATAGCTAAAAGCAAAAATAATTTATAGTGCACTTTGCTGTGAGAAAAATGTCTTACATTCATGTGTTTACTTATATATGAAGTTTTTCAATTGTTTAACTTTTAGTTGACTTTTAAGATTTCACTTTAAGTAACACTGAAGCAAATTTTAAAATTAAAAGATACTCACCTAAGGAGAGAGAAGGCCCTGGGTCTTATAGAGCCTTCCTGCTCTCCTGCCATTCTCCACTTTTCCCCACATGCTCCCCTGATAGCAGTCCACGACCATTTGGTCGTGGGCTGCTCTCATCTGGATTGGGGAGACTTCAGCAGTCTTCAGAAGCACTTGGGCTTCTGAAGACGGGCCTCTCTGTACTGCACATGCGCAAGTGCTTTCTCTGGCACCTGCACAGTACAGAGCTGCTGGTCTTCGGGAGCCCGAGTGCTTACGAAGATTGCCGAATTCTCCTGCAGTGGGAGATTCGAACGGAGGGGCCTGCAAGAGAACGAGGTAACTGGCAGGAGAACGGGAAGGGCCTTCCCTCTCCTTAGGTGAGTATCTGTTTTTTATTTTGAAATTCACTTCAGACTTTCTTTAAAACTCAGTTTGGTTCTATGGATTGCCACAACCACTGACTTTTTTGTCTCCCTTTGTGTCAATTGTAGGATTTAGCTTTTAATGTATTAAGTATAAATACATATTGTATTCACAAATGTGTCTGCAGCTCTGAACAGAAAACTAAATGCATTTAAGTGTATGTTTGCATGGTCTTTAAAAGCAGGCTGCAATTCCATGATATTAATGATCACAGTTCTACTTTTTTTTTTACCCATCTGCTCCATTAACTCATCATCAAATAGTTAGCCATTTTATTTCTAGTAAAATTAATAAATAACATAAGTTGTTTTGCTTGTGTTTATATACTGCACATTGGCTAACACTGTTTTTTCCCCTCCCTTCCTTGCGCTTGGCTGCTTGCTTCTGCTTGCCTCCATCACAGCTATAGAAGGTTAGTGCATCTTTCACCCTTTCTTTGTGAGCTTAATCTTTCATGCTTTATTTTGCTGCTTTTATTTTATGCTACTAAAGTATTTTTATTTTGATTACCTTTGATGATCAATTCTTTCATGCAGGAAGCCACATATGAGCTATGGAAACACCATGTGGTACAGCGTGCGATTGTGTTTGTAGTTATATTTAAGTTTATGCATTTTTTTTTACAAACTTTGTGTGTGTGTGTGTGTGTATATATATATGTGTGTGTGTTTGTGTGTGTGTGTGTGTGTGTGTGTGTGTGTGTGTAAACATGTGTCTACTTATTATCCTTTTAAATAATGCTTGGTTTCAGTGAGACTGCATTAGAGCGAAATGGCAGAGCTTGTCAGAGAGAGAGAAAATGGCAAGAAAGAGCTAAATGATGTGTAGAGAGAAAGCAAAGCGATACAGAAAGTGTGCACTCAAAGTGCCTTATAGGGATGGAGAAAACAGTGTCACAGAGAGGCCAGGACAGTGCATGGTTACGCAGAGAAACCAAGAGCTAGAACAGTGATGCTGAGCTGCCGAGCAGAGAGAAAGTTATGCAGAAAAACCACAAAGAATAAACCAATTCAGCTCCTTGTTTCTCTGCACATTAGTATGCCCCTGTCCTAATTAACATTGTCTCGACTCAAAATTATAATGGGGATGGCTGTCTTTTGACTCATTTTTATAGGAAGCAGATGACTGTGACAGTTGTTCTCAGTCAATACCAACTATAAACCTAAACATCTTCAAAGAAACACTATAGTGAGAGGAAAATGGAGGGGGACATATGTATATACTTTTATATAAGGCCAATTGCTTGGCAGTCCTGCAGATACCTTTGGCTGACTTAGTGTCTGAAACACATACCTGAACCAAGCATGCCAGACTTTAATAACCGCAAATGATGTTCATGCATGGTTTGGGACAGTGGCTAAAATCCACAGGACTGCCAGGTAATTGGCATAGTTTAAAAGAGAAAAAAGGGGCATCTATCACGTTTATCCCCTTACATGGTCCTTTCAAGGATAAACTTTCCTATGGGCAGTTCCTAAGACTTCTAAGGCTATGTATCAAAGCGGCTTCTAAGGCTCAAAGATGCTGCCTTTAACAGGGAATCAAGAGCCTTGTATATAAGATTAGGACAGAAATGATACTCAGAGTCTTGAGAAAAACTATAGATTGATCATAGGGACAAATTGAAGTGATTTGCTGCATTTGAGAGGTGTTTAGAAAAGCAAAAACAAAATAAACACATTATCACTGAAGTGTGAGGGCCCTTTTCCACTAGCAGTCGCTAGTGTTCACGCTGAACGCTAGCGATTGCTGAATCGCAAAATGTAAAAAATTACCGGCGATTTCCCAATGTTTGCGATCGCGATTTTCTTTAAAAGCTATCAACTGATATGTTTATTTTGTGTGAATCGTTCATCTCTGGTTCCCTTTAAATGGAAGATACATTGTAATAGCTTTGAGGATATATTAATATAAACTGCTTGCAACAAAGTATCCTCATGGTTCCTTTTCATAAGCCTTATATTCTTGGAAGTGCTGTATAACTTAATTTCTGTCATCTCTGGGTTCAGCTGCTGGATGGGTCAGTCATGTGTAGCTATATAACAAAGTCATAATAATAATGACTGTCAAACTGCATTTCACAGAATCCCAATATTACACTTGAAGCAGTGTGCCTAGATAATGGAGTAGAGCTTAGCAGTTCACAGGTGTGACCAGTGTTATGTTCTTTGCCATCTTTTCCATGGACGGCAGAACAGCTCGCTTGTTGGGCTTGTTCAGCATCCCGGGTGCTGGCTGAATGGTAGCGTTTGGTACCAGGGGTGCTCTCAACTTCAAATTCGGATGAAATTCTATAAGGGTTATTCAAATTTCATCCTACTAATTACAGCAGCTGTGTGGGTAGCCGAAGGGGGGTTAATCTTACCCATCAGGCGTCTTCTTGCTCCGTCCCTCGGCACCTCCCACGCTGCGTTCCAGTCTGGCGTCATGTGACTATACACTTCCTCCTTCAACCCGGAAGGAGGAAGTGTATGTAATCACATGACGCCGGATTGGAACGCAGCGTGGGAGGCGCCGAGGGACGGAGCAAGAAGACGCCTGATGGGTAAGATTAACCCCCCCCCTTGGCCACCCGCACAGCTGCTGTAATTAGTAGGATGAAATTCGAATAATCCTATTCGAATTTCATCCGAATTCGAAGTTGAGATCATCCCTGGGTAACACCATGCGTCTCACGTTTGATATGTGATGGCGTTACCCCTGCAGTCAAAAAATGTCAGGTCACGTGTCTGAGGACAGCAACAGTGGTAGAATCTGCTGACCGTCTGCCAGTGTATGGTCACCTTATGAAGTGTTTAAATTTGAACCTGCTGATGAATGTTCCTTTGTATGTTTAAAGTGTACCCGAGGTGACATGATGAGATAAACATGTATATGTACACTACAAAATATATTAACCAGGCTGTTTCTCTTTTTTTATTTTTCAATCAGAAAGAGTTATTTTCTCGGTATGGAAGTGGCAGTTTGTCTTGTCGATACCTTGTCAGGAATACAGTAAACATCACTGAAAAGCAAATCACTGTCATAAAAGTTTTCCTGGCAGAATACAACTTCTGCCAGGGAAGAGAGAGATTGAAAAGGGTCAATAGTTCATATATTTTATCCCTGGGACACTTAATAGATGGCCATTTAGCAGAGACAATAAAACATCCAATCTACTTTGTAAATGTTTAAAGGGAACCAAAACTGAGACGGATGTGGATGTTTCCTTTTAAACAACACCAGTTTCCTGGCAGTTCTGCTCCTCTTTTTGGCTGCAGTAGTAAGTGGATCACAAGCCTGAAACAAGCATACAGCGAATCCAGTCTGACTTCAGTCAGAGCACCTGATCTGCATGCTTGTTCAGGGGCTGTGGCTGAAAGTATTAGGGCTCGTTCCCACTATCGCGAATCTGCATGCGTCCAACGCATGCAGATCCGCACATGTAATGCAAGTGGATGGGCCTGTTTCCACTGTAGCGTTGTTGAGGTGCGTTTTTTTCAGCGGGAAAAAAATGCACAAAAGAGCCAACGATTTTGCCTGCGTCGGGAATCCGTGCGAATCGCCGCTAATGTATTTAATAGTAAAAACGCATGCGTTTGTTACATGCGTTTTTACCCGCGATTTCGCGTGCGATTTCGCACCTTTTTCAATTTTATTTAGCCCTGGCAGTGTCATGGTTAATTTCGCATGGCACCCTGCCATGCGAAATCGCATGCGAAATCGCGGGTAAAAACGCATGCGGAAACGCATCCGCATGCGGTTTTACAAGCGTCGGAATGCGGCCGAAATCGCGTCGCAACAGTGGGAACGAGCCCTTAGAGACACAGGATCAGCAGGAGAGTCAGGCAACTGGTATTATTTTAAAAGGAAAAATTCATATCCTTCTCAGTTTAGGTTCCCTTTAAATATGAAATAAAACCATGGGATATCTCAAAAAAAGGATAAATGCAATTGTTTGTCTCAACAATTTATTTACACCTCGGGGTCATTTTAATGTGTTAAATATATTTTTTTGTTTTGTGTTTCTCAAAGGGAACCTGAGACGGGGAGATAGAAGACATTTGTACATACCTTTGGGTTCCTTTAGCTCCCTCTGGCCTAATCCCCCCCCCCACGCCGCCATCCTCTGCCTTCTGGATCCTTGGTAACGGGTCCCGTAAGTTTTGCTAGTCGGGGCTTACTACACATGCGCGGTCTGGACACATGCGTCCCCTGTCAAGCATCTGCTGCTGGGAGCATTGTGCGCCTGCGCAGTACTACTGCATAGGGGCAGAACACTCCCAGCCATGGAAGCTAGATGGAGGAGCGCACGCAGCTGCACCGCTCATGCGCCGACTGGTTAAAACTTACGTGACACGTTATTGAGGATCCAGAAGTTGGAGGACGGCTGCATGGAAGCAATCAGGCCGGAGGGGACTGGAGGAAGCCCCAGGTAGGTCTTAATATTTACTATCCCCCGTCTCTGGTACACTTTGAGGATTAATTAATTTCCTTTAAATCACATACATTTATACAAAATGGGCTCCGTCTTTATGAAACTTCTGCATTGTTTTTCACAATAGGCTGCTGTGGTCTTTCTTTGTTTTCTGGGTATACCATGCATAATTATGTTTATTCACTTCTAAAATATGTTGGAATACTCAGACTGATTTTAGTATTCACATATTGGTGTCCCATTTAAGTGTGACATTTAATTTCTTTCGGGGAAGATCCGTAATGTAATGTCTGATAGGCAGTCTTACCAAGATGGATTGCAACTCAGAGTTAAACGTACGGCGGAATTTCAAAGTAGCTTTCCAATTGGATGAGAATGAATAGCAAAACAGAGCTTCTCTTCAGCTTATTTAATGTGACAAAGCCTCACATATCTTACATTCATAAGCAGGATGAAATTTGATTGTTTCACATCTGCCCTTTATAAAATCTAAACATTTACAGATGAACGCTGCATAATGCACACATTTACTGTTGGGATAACAGTCTGCACCATGCTAATCTATTTTATAAGGTGCTGCTGTGCTGATCATGAGTCAGATTGCCATTTGACAAGCCCCTAATCTCTGCTTTAGACTATAATGTGCCTCCCAGGTTTTGTCTAAACCAGTTATCAATATGCCTGTCATAATGTAACCTTAATGACAAGGAAAGAAGCCTTTCATACCGAGGAAGGTTAAACTTTTATTATTCTCTTCCTTTTTTTCCACTCCTAAATCAAATGCATAAGTTCAAACTCTTGTCTAGTGACACGTTTCTATGCCTTTGATTCAACTTTTCAGAATCAGTAGCATAGATTTAGTACCTGAATAAATGCAAAGTTAGGCCTAGTGCACACCAGAGCGGTTCGGCTGCGGTTTGCGATCCGCTTGCGGGTGCGGATCCGCTAGGGTAATGTATTTCAATGGGCTGGTGCACACCAGAGCGGGAGGCGTTTTGCAGAAACGCATACTCCAGGGCTGCTGCAAATTTTGGATTGCAGATGCGTTTCTGCCTCAATGTTAAGTATAGGAAAAACGCAAACCGCTCTGAAAAACGGCACTTCAGAGCGGTTTGCCAGGCGTTTTTGTTACAGTAGCTGTTAAGTAACAGCTTTACTGTAACAATATATGAAATCTACTACACCAAAACCGCAAAATGCTAGCTGAAACGCTACAGAAAAATAAAAAAAAGCGTTTCAAAATCTGCTAGCATTTTGCGGATCTGCTAGCGTTTTTTGGTGTGCACCAGGCCTAAAACAGTATACCTATAAAGTCTGACAGGATAGTCACACAGAGGCGTATGCATTTGTTTAAATGTAGCTTTTATTTTAAAATGCAGGTTGCAATAACAGCTATAGTTTGCACTACATTTTCTTTGTTTACATTTAAGTCATTGGGCAGAACTGGGGAAATTTGCCAAGCAAGGCTGCATAACAACCAAATATATATATTTTTTTCCTTACTACAGTTTGGACCATGTGCCCTATTCTATTGATGAACTTGCTCTCCTTATTAAAGTAGGCTACCAGATATCAACTTAAAGGTGGCCATACATGGTACAATTTTTCAATTAGATAATTTAGTTAGATTATTCCGTTAGATCGAATATAAAGATTTTTCCAGCATGTCCGATTATTTTTCCCGAAAAAACGGGATAATCGTTCGAATTTCTTGATCGAAAAAAAAAAAATATTTTCAACTTTCATTCAATTCGATCATTTAGATCGAATAAACGGGAAAATCGAAAGTTTTTATTGTACCGTGTATGGCCACCATAAGTCCCCCTCAATGAGGATCATTGCCCCATCTCTAATGCATAGAAGTGGGAATGAACCTTTTGTCCATATGCACTGGGCTTGGTAGGAGGGGGAGGCATTGGTACCCTTATCTTACAGAGCCCCCGTGAGTGCCATGTGAGCTGGTACAGCTTAGTTTGGTAAGACCCATGCGGGTAGGCTCAGCCATCTTGGTAATACCAGCCTGCATGGGTGAGAAGGCGTTAATAAAAGCTTTGGATGTTAAGCTTTTTTTTCTTCCCGTCCTCAAGTCTGGGTCTTTGAATTGAGTACACTGGATCCTTCCATTAAAGAAACACATATTTTGACTAGTTAAACCCGATTAAAGAGAGTCTGAAGCGAGAATAAATCTCGCTTCAGACCTCATAAATAGCAGGGGCATGTGTGCCCCTGCTAAAACGCCGCTATAGCGCGGCTTAACGGGGTCCCTTCACCCCCAAATCCCCCTCGATACACCGGGGGAGCGCTTCCTGGTTGGGGCAGGGCTAACCGCCGCAGCCCTGCCCCACGCGCGTCTGTCAGCGCGTATCTCCGCCTCTCCCCTGCCCCTCTCAGTCTTCCTTCACTGAGAGGGGCGGGGGAGAGGCGGCGATGCGCCGCTGACAGACGCGACTGGAGGCAGGGCTGCAGCCGTTAGCCCTGCCTCCAGGAAGAGACAGCCAGCGACTTTTTCACGACACACTTTTGCGGGGGGTGGGTTGGGGGTGAAGGGACCCCCGTTTAGCCGCGGGATAGCGGCGTTTTAGCAGGGGCACACGTGCCCCTGCTATTTATGAGCTCTGAAGCGAGATTTATTCTCGCTTCAGAGTCTCTTTAAGGCCACCTCCTCTGCTATATAGGTGCACCTCCCCCTCTATTTTCAATTTTCACTGTTTCTGAACCTATTGGTCACATAGGCTGTTCTTTGATTACAGATTTAGGCTAAGGGTCGTTAGGACCTGTAGACCTAGGCCAGTTTTTCTGCAGGCAGTTATAGCTACAATGGTGGGCTGGCATGGCATTGTAGCCTGTAGCAAACAGTTGTATGGAGTATTTTACCTTTAAACAGTATGTTGGGGCTGTGTGGACTGTCATGGCAGTGGAAGCCTCCATTGCGCAAGCTGTACTGCGCATTGTCTTGGAGATTAGAAGGGGTAGGACACGCAGAAAGGTTTACGCTTCTGGGTCATGCAGTCTCCTTCTGCCTACATCACGATGCCAGTGAGAAGGCCGCCGCTTCCGCCGCTGGCTGGGCAAGCGGGGAGACACACCGTTCACACAGTGCGGCCAAGCTCCTACATGAACAGAAGCCCAGTCTCATGAAACATGTTCAACATGTCACCGTCAAAAATCTTTGACGGTTAGCCTTTGAAAATGTAGTACTTGGGTGCCCAAATCCAGAGCTGTCCGAAAGTAAATTCTTTACACATACCAATATGTAAAATACACTACTAGTCTTCCAAGCAAATTCAGCTTACAATCAGTTTCCCAGAATGAAACCTTTTTTTTAGAGGCAGGGGGCCACCAGTTTTTAACTTGCTTTATCCTATGAAAACTTTTTACATTGCTCACTAGCTTTTGTAAAATACTTCTTAATAAATATGCTGATAACTGCATTCATCTTTGCTTTTTTCCCTTTTATAAGAAGTAGCAGTGCAGCCTTCACATAAGGAAAGCTGTAAGTTTATCTGTGTTATGAGTAGTGTTAGTTCTGCTGTGTTTCTTTAGCATAGTGTGCCTCCTTCCATGCTTAACTACTTTGCTTTTAGTCTATAGCATAGATATTGGGCACATAAATTCTGAGGTGTACTTTCCTTTCCTTTATAGCTGCAGTAGCATTACCTCATTTGACTTGCAATTTTAGCACATCCCATAAAGTACTGTACGATTCTCCTGTACAGATACTGAATTATTAAAATAGTAGATGTGGCTGGTGGATTCTAAATTGTCAGTTTTGAAGAAGTTGTTGTGCTGTACTACTGAATGTATTTTAATAATGATATATGCCTAAATGTGCAGTTTGTTATAGAGACTGTGAAATTTGAAGTTAGAGAGAGCAACAGTCCATCTGTTACATTGTCACAACATCTAACTCTAAAGCTAGCTGAGCATAGCAGTGTTCCTATATAAGCTGATGTTAGCCTTTTCAATAGCTAAATGTGTGGAGAAACCATACATGCAATGTTTTGTCAATAATTTCTGCTTCAGTCATCAGAGAGATTGAGTCTATGAGCAAAGGGTAGCTGACGGCAAAAAAAATAAAAATGTAATAGTTGACTCAGTAGTGGGAATCCTCTGGATGGTTTATAGGTTTCCACCACCTCCTCCAACCCACCGATCCAATGCTGGGACCATCTGAATATATGTGACAAGGGCTTGTCAAATATGTTCTCGGGGCCACACCCCCATTCATGTACAAGCTCAACGGCGCTGCACAGGCACAGGTAGGGCTCAGACATGCACAGTAGCATGGAGCCTCTCGTGCATGCATTGCCCTTTCCATGCGCTCATACATGGTTGGAAGTGTGGGCGTGAAGAATCGGAGGATCGGGGAAGCCTCTTTGCTTTTTTTCCCTCCCACACTCCCACAGTTTTGCTTTAAAGCAGACCTAAACATGGTAGGGGGAAAAGTAGCGAGGCACCTAAAAGAAAGGCATGCTTCTTCACTCATATATAGAGCAGGGCCAAGATCACAAATATTGCCCACTTTCTTGTCTTTGTGAGAATACTTAAAGTGTACCTGCCACCAACGCCGTAAAAGGATATATATCGCACCCATAGGTGTAGCTTTGTTAGATCCTGCTCTTGTCCAACTTCAGTGACACCCCAACCTCCAGTGGTAGCCATTAACCAGCAGTATAATGCTAAGCAATTTTATTGTGTCCGGAGACCCAGTAATAAAAGAAAAAAATAACAATTTAACTTCTAACATTATGTTCTAACAGATAAGGCATAGCATCTGAACTCACAGTTATGGCAATAATGGAACTAACACGCTGAAACTAGAGCAGGAGATTTGGGCGCAGCACAGGAGATTTGGGTGCAACCGGCACCACCATAGGCCGTAATAGGAATTACGGCTATAGCGGGCACAGGGAGTAACTTCAGCGCCGTCAGAAAATGGAGCTGAAGTTGCCTTTAAAACCTAATAATTCGGCTTCCAGCAATTGCTGGAAGCCGAATTATTTCATTCCCCACTATCCATGGCGGCCTGGAGGGGGAATAGTACTTAATACGGCCGGGACTTGTGCGGCAGCAGGATCAGCCATATATCGGCTGAATCCTGCGCCCAAGTCTCCACTGCCGTTATCTCTCGTACGCTAATGGAATACCAACAGTTGCTTGCAAAAGAATGCAATAGAGTGACGTCTCCAAAGTCTCTGGAAAGGGGTTTACCCAAAGAAGCAGCAGACAATCCAGAGCTGCCAAATCCCAATAATCACAGTAAATCATTAAGTGCACTTTAAATGACAAATGTATAAATGGTCTGTTATAATCAAACTCGGATAAACATTTAAGCTAATTTCCTTAAACATTGGGCAATGTTAATCGAAGTAGTAGGCCGGAAGTTGGAGCTCATATATAAAACAGTATTTGTAATCCAGAAGGAGCCTCACTCAGGAGAGCAGCAGCAGGAAGATGACACAAGCTGTATTATTAAATGTATATGAACTTGGCATTTATAGCACGTGTGGGGATTTGTGGCTGAAGTTGGTGCCATTGTTTCATCCAAAAATCATCCGGTAAAAAGTGAATTTGAAAGCAAAATGTGGCAATTCTATAACAGTTCTGTAAGCCAAAACAACCAAATTCATTGCATGTATGAACTTTGCTGAAAACATTTGACCACTCATCCCTAGAAACGTGTGTTCCAGAAAGTGTGTGTGCGTATGTGTGTGTGTGTGTGTGTGTGTGTGTGTGTGTGTGTGTGTCTGTCTGTCTACTCTTTTGTTCTTTGCATATACTGTATTTGTTATTGTTCTTTGCATATATCGGTCATTGTAAATTCATAATGAATAATTGTATGTTTCTTCATAACATAAAAACAGTGAGGAAAGATGATCAGGTTGAAGACAGCCTTGTTTTCAAGAAAAGAATTAAGGAGCTCAAGGTGCTGGAGCCAAAGATTGCTCAAAATCTATGTAAGTGTCAAGTTAACCGTGCTGTATGATAAAACGTAGGACTTGTGCTTTAAAGAGCAGTAGCAGCAGATTGTGTATGTCACTTGATGGAATTATGACAACACTGCAAGATTGTGGAAAAAATGGAAAGTAACACTTTTTATGTATTTAGGGCGTTGAAACTTTTGGATTAGGGATCTAGTTAGTTCAAAGGACCTCTCTTGAAAATCCGCCCCCTCTTCAGAGACTGTTAGACGGCGAAACCGCCATCTTTTCACTAAGTACAGCGCTGTGATCTGCAGCAGCGCTGTACTGGGGACAACTGTGTGACATGACTGTCCCCCTGGGGGACAAGAGAGCGATCGTCTCTCATAGGCTGAAGCCTATGACAGCTGATCACGTAATTGTGTGGAGGGAGGGAGGGGGATTAAGAAAAAAAAATGTACATTTTTGTTTAAAAAACAGTCAAATAAATATTAAACACCTGGGGGGTGATCAGACCCCACCAACAGAGAGCTTTGTTGGTGGGGGTTAAAGAGGGGGGGGGATCGCTCGTGTGCTGTGTTGTGTGGCCCTGCAGCTTGGCCTTAAAGCTGCAGCGGCCATTTTAGTAAACTTGGCCTGGTCTTTAGGAGGGGTTTACCACTGTGGTCCTCAAGTGATTAAAATACATGTAAACATATACAAATAACAAGTATGTTTCTTCCAGAGTAAAATGAGACATAAATTACTTTTCTCCTATGTTGCTGTCACTTACAGTAAGTAGTAGAAATCTGACATTACTGACAGATTTTGAACTAGCCCATCTTGAAATGGGGGGTTCTCAGGGTTTTCTTTATTTTTAAGAGCACTTAGTTAATGGCAATTGCTCCATCAAACTGCCAAAGAAGTGTTCAGCGAGCAGGGAGGCTGACAGCATCTTTGCATACATTTTTTGATTTCTACTACCTACCGTAAGTGACAGCAACATAGGGGAAAAGTAATTTATGGCTCAGTTTACTCTGGAAGAAATGTACTTATTTGTATGTATTTAACATTTTAAGATTTTCGTAACAGTTCCTCTTTAAGTAGCCAGGAAAGTACACAGTACACTTTTTTCCAGAGATTAATGTATTTTCACTTTGTTACTATTTCGTTAAAGGTATGTCCCTATTTTTAGCCATTTTCTTAGGGTCCTACCGATTGCCTTATGAAGACATCAAACACCTAATACTTGAGATTGATGAAACTCAGTTATCCGAGTCCATGGTTCAGGTAAGGCTATGTGAGAAGTGTAGAGTATAATAATTTGATTTAGTATTGAAAATTGTGTTTTAAGTAACGTGTTTCCCCACTATTTCAGTAATATTTTGCTAACCTTAATGTTAAGACGCTAGGTACCTATTTCAGGAGCAGAAAATGGCTATTGAGTAACCAGCACTCCTCGGCATTTCTTCAGCCCAGCTTGACATGCAGGGTGGACACACAGGCAATCTGGAAGCGCTGAATTGTGTCACAAGTGTGTCCATAGTCATGCAATTTACTGTCTGTTTGCCATTATCAGGCGGTTGTGAGCTGCTGTGGAGATGAAACATGTCTGCACTTCCATTGGAATGGCAGACTTGTGATGTAAAATAGAGATCACAATACAGGCAGTCCCCTACTTAGAAAACACTATAGTTACTTTTAAAGGGGTTCTGTGGAGGGTTGAACAATACAAAAACACTTACCTGGGGCTTCTATCGGCCCCCTGTAGCTGTCATGTCCCACGCCGTCCTCCTTGCGATCCATTCCCCACCGCTGGTCCCGGTCTAATGATTCCTCTGAGACTGCGGCTGCGCAGTACGAGAAAAACCCTGCACTGCGCTTGTGCAGTAAGCTCCCAGGAGACGCGAGCGGGAGCATGCACTATTTGTCTTGTTGGACGAATAATTGACCGGTACCAGCGACGGGGAACGGGTGATCGTAGGAGGACGGCGGGGAAAATACAGCTACAGGGGGCTAATAGAAGCCCCAGGTAAGTGTCAGTTTTTGTTTTTTCAACACTCCACAGAACCCCTTTTAAAGAAACAAAGTTCTACAAATTATACAATACGTTTTTTTTTTTTTTTTAGTTTTTTTACGTATTTTAGTTAATTGTTAAAGTATTGTTTAAATTGTTATAAGCAATTTAAAACGCTTGAAAAGTACATTAACAGCAAAATAAAATAGTTTATACAATATGTCCAAATCCAAACAGCATGTACTCGTATTTCGCGCCGTATAAGACGCTCCGGAATATAAGACACACCCAGGCTTAGAGGGCAAGAAACGGGGAAAAAAATATGAACTAAATCTGGTGCATCCATATTTCAGGAGCATCTTGTACATGTCCTCCCCCAAATGGTGTCCTCCTGTGTACCTCATGTGTCCTTATCTCCCCCTGTCTACCCCAAGTGTCCTCTGGTCTCCTACCCTGTGTCCTGTGGTCTCCCCCCTGTGCCCTCTGGTCTGCCCCCCTGTGTCCTCTGGTCCCCTCTGTGCCTTGTGGTCTGCCCCCCTGTGCCCTCTGGTCTGTGTCCTCTGTTCCCCTCTGTGCCTTGTGGTCTGCCCCCCTGTGCCCTGTGGTCTGCCCCCCTGTGCCCTCTGGTCTGTGTCCTCTGTTCCCCTCTGTGCCTTGTGGTCTGCCCCCCTGTGCCCTGTGGTCTGCCCCCCTGTGCCCTCTGGTCTGTGTCCTCTGTTCCCCTCTATGCCTTGTGGTCTGCCCCCCTGTGCCCTCTGGTCTGCCCCTATGTCTTGTGGTCTGCCCCCTCTGTGTCCTCTAATAAATCCACAAATCTCACCAGCCCACCTCAAATAAAAGCACACCGTTTATTGTGCCAGTTTCCACAATCTTCCAACAATTGTTTCGGGGGCCACACAGGGTCCCCCTTTATCAAGGCATGTGGTCCACATGCCTTGTGGTCCACATGCCTTGATAAAAGGGGACCCTGTGTGGCCCCTGAAACAATTGTTGGAAGATTGTGGAAACTGGCACAATAAACGGTGTGCTTTAATTTGAGGTGTGCTGGTGAGATTTGTGCATTTGCTTGTGTGGTACTGCCTATACCACTTCACCAATCACCCCGAAACTTGATGCCAGACGGTGTGCCTGCTTCATCTGGAAAATACTGCCTCTGTGTCCTCTGATCCCCTCTGTGCCTTGTGGTCGCCCCACTGTGCCCTCTGGTCTGCCCCCCGTGTCCTCTGGTCCCCTCTGTGCCTTGTGGTCTGCCCCCCCATGCCCTCTGGTCCCCTCTGTGCCTTGTGGTCGCCCCCCATGTTTCCCCCCTGTGCCTGGCTCCCCGCTATGTGTTTATCCTACCTCCCCCTCCCCGCTTACTTGTCTAAGCCCCCCCGCTTATGTTGCCGGGTCCCCCCTGTGTATGCAGCAGCAGCTTATCTCCTCCATCTTGCCTGCGGCGATTGAAGACATCCGGCTCCTGTGGGCGGCTTCCTCTAGTGCCGGCTTCTAATGACGCGTAATTGATGACGTGTCATTAGAAGCCGGCACTAGAGGAAGCCGCCCACAGGAGCCCGATGTTTTCAATCGCCGCAGGCAAGATGGAGGAGGTAAGCTGCTGCCCGATGCCGCTTCATACACATGGGGGACCCGGCGACATAAGCGGGGGGCTTAGACGTGTAAGCGGGGGGGGGGGGGGAGCAGGATAAACACACAGCGGGGAATCAGGCAGGGAATCACCGACGTAGCGGCGGTTCGTAGCGGCGGGCGTTGGGAAGTTGGGGATTCCCTGCCTTTTCCTTATAAGACGCAGAGACTTTAACCCCATTTTTGGGGGAGAAGAAGTGCATCTTATACGGCGAAAAATACGGTAATTTATCCACGTTTTGCAATATTTAACACCGGATTCAACTTACAAACTCTGGCAACAGAACCTGTTTGTAATTAGAGGATTGTCCCACCATTAATATAACCTATAGCTAAAGCAGTCAGGGAAAATACAATCTGTTAGGGAAAGTATAAAATTAAAATATATTGTGTGTGTCAAATCGATCAATCCAGGAGTGCTGGGCAGATACACTGTGCAGTATAACATCTGTGATAATTTTTTAGCTGCTATTTACTTGAACATATATGGAAAGTGTTACCTTAGTTCTTAAGTTGTCTGTCATAACTTTCTTCCCCCTATCCCCTGCCTTTCTTGGTTTCTTGTACTAGAATTTAATAAAACACATGCCTGAACAAACCCAACTGGCTGCGTTGGCTAAACTCAAGGATGAGTACAGCAACTTGTCTGAACCAGAGCAGTTTGGCATAGTGGTGAGTGATTATTTTATTTCTCTGTATCTTGATGTGTATTGTACAATCCACATTTAAAATTAATAATTGGATTACAAAGTTGCATTTGTGACTCTGTCATGCTGAATAGGTTTTGAAGAGGATGAAGATATTGTAAATCCACTCTAGTGCTAGGCAGCTTTTTATAGCTGCAAGATAAAAGGTGTTGAGATATACAGTATTATCTGTGCTAATTCCCATAAATGGTTTTCAACTAAAAGGTCACAGTGGACAGAATTTATGTACAGTTGTATTTCTAAAATTATGTCATTATGACTGGGAAAATGTACAAAAGTAAGATTTAATAAATTACTTCCAATGAAAATCACCATTTCAGGTTTCTTCAGAAGTTTTCAACACATTGTATTTAATATATTTTCTGTAAATCAAGATCATGATTCATAATACTGTTAATGCAATTTTTTTTTCTGGTTTTGTTAAAGTGTTTGTGATATTTTACTTAAATATAGTTCAAATGTGTTGAAACATGGAACTGACCTTTAATTTAATGTGCCTGCATTAGTGATTTATCCCATTCTTAAGATACTGGCATGTCATAACTAGTTATGTATAACACTGGCTCATGAGTAACCTATACACCTGTAATCATTCTTGAATGCAGTCTACACAGAGATAAGTAGTGCACTTGTACAACCAGCTAGTGGATGCAAGACAGAGTAACTGGAGGTGTGATGTAATTGTATATTAAAATGAGGCTAAAATCAATAATGCCAGAGTAACTGGAGGTGTGAGGTCATTGTATCTTAAAATGAGGCTAAAATCAATAATGCAAGATTTTTTTGTTTTACTGATTAGGGCTACCATATACCGGTAAGTACCGTTTTCAGCACCCAAAATATGCTGAAAATATCAGCCTAAGCTTATACTCGCTTCACATAGTTTTCAGAGTGGTGTGCTGCCATGCAAGCACCTCACCCCCCCCCCCCCCCCCCAATGCCGGTCTGAGGCTTGGGAGGCACAAGCTTGTGTGCGTCTTCCTCCTTTTTTCTCAGCCACATGCGGAGCATGCTTGCTACATCGACTAATCTGTCGCCACCCTTTCTCAGCTCTGATGCCCTCTATTGGCGTCTCTCATTACATCCACCACTGGAGGGAATCTTAGAGATGAGACACTGTGAGTGTAACAGGCAGAGTTTTAGAGTAATCTTGGGAGTGCTGACAGATAAGTCTCTGCTGCAGGCATGCACCGCATATAGCCGTGTGAGGGGAGATACATACTGCTTCCTCCCAAGCATTGGACTGAACTGGGGGGGGGGGGGGGGGGGGGGAGGAGGCAATGTTTGTATGATGACACACCACTCTGCCCCCAATAATTGTGGAAAATCTGGCTATCTATTCTCTTTAGAGGAGACTGCCCAGTGTGTATTGGGGGAACATGTGGCTATTTATACTGGAGGGGGGTACCTATTACTGGGGGGTACGTCTAGCTAGCTATACGGGGGAGGGGGTGACTTAATGCTGGGGCAGCATCTAGCTAGCTATACTGAGGGAGCTACTGGGGCACATCTAGGTATCTATACTCAGGAGGAGTCCACCTAATATGGAGGGAAAGTCAGTATGTTGGCTGCACCTTCTGCCAGAGGATATCTTGAGTGGAGCAGTCTTCTTTTGGGTTATGGTTTTATGAACTTTCACAGATTTTCAGCAAGGAGAGGTGTAAGGGTTTCATACCTCTGTCGCAAACTCTTAGACATTGTTTTAAGATAGGTGCTTGGAGAGACTTTAAAGAGGAACTCCAGCCTAAACAAACATACTGTCATTAAGTTACAATAGTTATGTTAATTAAAATAGATCGGTAATATAATCTCTTACCCACACTGTTTTAAAAGAACAGGCAAATGTTTGATTTCATGATGACAGCCATCTTTTTGGTTGAAAGGAGGTGACAGGGAGCATGAGACACAGTTCCAACTGTCCTGTGTCCTGTGCACCTCTCGCAGTTGCTAGACAACGTGAATAACAACATAGGGAATCACATCATGCTCTGCACAGCATCAGGGAAAAAAGCCCGGGCTTATTTTCTTTGATGGGTAGAGCTTAGTTAAAAATGCAGCTAAAAATGATGCTTTGGTAAGAAAAAGTTCTGATGCTGTGAAACTGTTAAAGGGACTCCGAGCTCAGAAAAAAAAGGAAAGTTGTACTCACCAGGGGCTTTTTCCAGCCCAGTGCTGGTCGGGAGGTCCCACGCCGGCGTCCTGACTCCTCTCCTTCTCCCCGCTCCGGAATGGCTGGCAGGCCGCAGCCCGGGCGACACTCTCCCGAGTGTCGGGCTTCTTCTTCCGCATATGACGCGGATTACGTCACACGCCGGCCGCCTCGCGTCATCACGGCGGCCGGCGTGAAAGTACTGCGCATGCGCGCTTTGTTCTTTGCTATGTTACAGCCTTATTTGAAAATTTATTAAATTCATTTTTCCTCCGAATTCTACACACAACACCCTATAATGACAACATGAAAAAAAAAGTTTACATGGGGTTTTGGCAAATTAATTAAAAATAAAAAAAAAAAGCTGAGAAAGCACATGTACACAAGAATTCACAGCCTTTGCTATGAAACACAGAATTGAGCTCAGATGCATATTGTTTACCTTGATCATTCTTCAGCTGTTTCTGCAGCTTCATAGTCCATCTGTGGTAAATTCAGTTGGTCAGACATGATTTGGAAAGGAACACATCTGTCTGTATAAGGTCCCACGGTTGATGGTTCATGTCAGAGCACAAACCTAGCATGAAGTCAAGGGAATGTAGACCACCTAGACAGGATTGTCTTGAGGCACAAATCTTAAGAAGGTTACAGAAAAATTTCTGCTGCTTTGGAGGTTCCTATGAGCACAATGGCCTTCATCTGTAAGTGGAAGAAGTTTAAAACCACCCAGACTCTTCCTAGAGCTGGATGGCAATCTAAGCTGAGCAATTGGGGGAGAAGGGCCTTAGTCACTCTGTCAGAGCTCCATAGGTTCTCTGTGGAGAGAGGAGAACCTTCTAGAAAGTGAACCTGAGGTGAAAATAAACTGATGAGATAAACCATTATATTTATCCACCTACTCCTAAAAATAACTTTTTTAGACATCCCAGGATTTTATTTTATATTTAAACATTTAGAAAGTAGATTGCAGGTTTTGTTGTCTCTGCTCAGTTGCAGTCTATTAAGTGTCCCTAAATGAAAATACATGAACTATATTGACCCTTTCTCTCTCCCTCTGCTCTCAGAAATATGTAGAAAAAAAGATATACTACCAGGAAAACTTACAGCTGTAATTTGCTTATCAGTGACGTTTACTATATTCCTTACAAGGTACTGACAAGACAAAAGCTGTCACTTCCATCCTTAAAAATTACCTCTTTCCGGCAGCAAAATAAAACAAGTAAAACAGCCTGCGTATCAATGTTTAGTACTGTGCATACACGTTTATCTCATGTCACATGTTGCCTCGGGTACACTTTCTAGAAGGACAACCATCTCTGCAGCAATCCACCAATCAGGCCTGCATGGTAGAGTGGCCAGACGGAAGGCACTCCTTAGTAAAAGGCACCAGAGTTTGCCAAAAAATGCACCACTCAGACCATGAGAAACAAAATTCTCTGGTCTTATGACACAAAGATTAAACTCTTTGGTGTGAATGCCAGGCAATCTGAGCAATAGTGATGGTCATGTCTTGGAGAACTCATGGAGAAGTATCTAGCAATATTGAACATAGCCTCATTTTAACGGTGATGTTATCCATTCAGTCTTATCTGACTCTTCATGATTCTGTGGATTAGCTCTCCCCATGCTTTCAGATCTTGTTCCATTTCCAGCAGTTGCCTTAAAGGACTTACAATGCGAAGTGACAAAAAAAAGTTATGTACCTCATTGCAAAATTATACCTCATGGCAGATGATCAGCACCTTCCTTGTACCGTCTGGTGCACTGTTAGCTCAATCTACGCTCCATTACAGCCCCCGACCCTCCCCAGGGTCACCTTATCTGATGGCGATTATAATTGCCGCTTTAAAAATCCAGGGCCTGCACAGTTCGCCAGCCGCTAGTGCTGCTGCACAGGTTTCCAGCCCTGTCTGCCGCCCGTCCTCACTCCGTGCGCTTTGCTATATGTCTTGTGGGCATGCCCATATGACTAATTGAAGTTCAAGTCAGCCGCGCCCCCTCAGCAGAGATGAGCAGCGCTGAGCCAGCAAGGACGTTCCCTGCTGCCTCAGCCCTGTTCGTGGGGAGGATCTGTAATGGAGCGTGGATTGAGCTAACAAAGCTCCAGACAGAACAAGGAAGGAGCTGATCATCTGCCATGAGGTCTCATTTTGCAATGTGGTACATAATTTTTTTTTTCTCTTCACACCATAAGTCCTTTAACCTCCTCAGCGGTATGGACGAATATATCCGTCCATCACCGCCGGAGGTCGCCGCTCACGCCCTGCTGGGCCGATTTTTACAAACTAAAAAGCAGCACACGCAGCCGGCACTTTGCCAGCCGCGTGTGCTGCCTGATCCCCGCCGCGAGCAGCGGCGAAAGAGGGTCCCCCCAGCCTCCCGAGCCCTGCGCAGCCGGAACAAAAGTTCCGGCCAGCGCTAAGGGCTGGATCGGAGGCGGCTGACGTCAGGACGTCGGCTGACGTCCATGACGTCACTCCGCTCGTCGCTATGGCGACGATGTAAGCAAAACAAGGAAGGCCGCTCATTGCGGCCTGCCTTGTTTATTCTGGGCGCCGGAGGCGATCGGAAGAACGCCTCCGGAGCGCCCTCTAGTGGGCTTTCATGCAGCCAACTTTCAGTTGACTGCATGAAACAGTTTTTTTTTTTATTAAAAAAAAACCCTCCCGCAGCCTCCCTGGCGATCTTAATAGAACGCCAGGGAGGTTAAGCTCAATCTTGTGTCGGCTTTGATGGTGTCAAGCCAAACACATTCTCTGGCGGCCTTGTCGCTGTTTGCCACTGACCAGTCCTAGCATTAGGTCTTTCTCTAAGGAATTTGATTGAATTTCGTGGCTGAAATATGTGAGTCTGAGTCTGGTGAGTTTTGCCTTCCAGTGACATGTCTGGTCTTATACGCTCCAATACTTCTTTGTTCGTCATGATTGCTGTACATGGAATGCAAAGCAACAGTCACCAGCACTACAACTCGGAGTCCATTTTTCTTCTACTTGCTATTCTTAGGGTCCATCTTTTGCAGCCATACAAGGTTATGGGGAAAATGATGGCATGATTATTATGAGTATTGTCTGCATGCCATTGTTTTCCCCATGCAGACCATAATGCTGACAGAAAATAACTGAACACTGTAAGCTGTTTGCAACAGTGTAATTAGTTCCAAGGTGTTATTTGCTTGCATGCTCCTTGTGCTGTCCTTTTGCTGTCTGTCCTTTTGCTCTGCATGGGATACTCCTGTCACTGCTCTCCTGTACCCCAGCCTGCTCTGCCTCTGCATTTCTGGGGATCCACTGTTTACGGCTAACAGTAGTAGTGTGAAGTTGGTGAAACTGAAGCATTGCAGTTAGTGGCTTCCAGCAGAGTTCAGCCCATCAGCGATGATTGGAATATTATATGTCTGGAGACAAACACAAGCAGTGCCCTGTAGTTTAACAAGGCAGCATGTGATCTAACCAGCGTACAGCAACACAACATGGACTAACATCACATCCTCCTCCCCCTCACTCCTCAAACTTTAGCCTCTCCTTCCTCTTTTTTTACACTTCCCCGACTTGCTAGAAGAGGTACCAGAACCCAGATATGATGTAATTATGATGGGATCGGTGATCGTTCATATCAGCGGGTCGTTCCTAAGACGGACGTTCGGAGGTTGGGGGACTAGCTGTAATTGTGTCTGTGTGCCTCTGGCTGTTTAATTCTGTTTTGTATACATTGCCCACAAGAGAATAGACAGTGCTGATAAGAAGAGAGAGGAGTTCTGCAAAAAGTTGTACTTGGTAATTATATCCCACACTAAAGAACTTTTGTTTTTTTGTTCCCTCTAGAAGCAAATGTTATAAAGCAGCAAATTATTATATAGCTATTTCATAAAATATATTCCTTTCTTTAATCAGATGAGCAGCGTGAAGAAGCTCATTCCACGTCTCAACGCAATTCTATTTCGTCTTCAACTTGAAGAGCAAGTAAACAACATCAAACCAGATATTATGGCTGTCAGTGAAGCATGTGAGGAGATGAAGAAAAGTAGGAGCTTCGCTAAACTGCTGGAGATAGTGTTACTCATAGGAAACTACATGAATGCTGGTTCCCGCAATGCACAGACGTTTGGATTCAACCTCGGCTCTCTTTGCAAAGTGAGTCCTTGTGCAATGCAGCTGTGTATTTCAATAAAGATGTGTGTTTATGTAAGAGTGCATGCATGTATGAGAAGTAAGTGATGGCTTCATTGAAAGCTAATTGATGCTTAGACTTTTCACCTTGAGTTCCCCTGGCCTCTTTGTACAGACATCTGTAGTCTGCTGTTCCAATTACAAGACCCTCTGAAGAACAATGCATTATTTTTTTATACTATCGTCTTAGTACATACTATACTAAACAAGACACGACATCAATTTGTTTTTTATTGAATTCCATCTGTTCACTGTATGGAACATTTCTCTTCTAGTAGTTGATCAAATATGCCATAATAATAATAGATTTTTTTTCTTCTAAAATTCGGGCAGTTATCACTGTGATTTGTTATCAGTGATCACTGGGCCAGGAGCCAATGAAGTGGATTATAGTCATTATGACAGCAGAGCGATTGGGCTGCTGCAATGACAGGACCCCTGCGACAAAAGTGATAAAAATCTACACTCTGGCAGGTATAACAGATTCCAAACAGGGCACCGATTACAATCACTGCCGTCCGGAAAAAATATCTAGCAGTCAGTTTTGCTAATTTGTTGTGCTAAAATTACTGGGTAGGACCGCACTAATCTTATGAGGAACTCTGCAGTGCTGTAGACCTTTCAACACTCTTGTCTTTTAAAATAGTATCCTCACTCTTATTTCAGCATCTAGTAGCTTATCCCACAGAAGTCATGACAAAACCTTTTCTGTTGGACCTGTATATAGAAAGGGACTATGCACAAGTAAAATGCTGACAAGTCTGAATTATTGTTGAAAGTAATAACACTTTTCATTGTGACCAGCACTTTTGAAAATACTATAATTTTTTGCTGACACCGTTGTTCTTATTCCCATTTACAAAAAGGCTAACAGATTCATTTTGCACTTTATGAAGGCCCATGCCGTATGCCACTCTCATAGTTGAGAACATTGTTGAAAACTGAGGACGACTAGCAAGCCAGTGAGACCCTGTTCACCACTTTTCAAATTATAGTCCTGAGTGTAGGTTTAATGGCTTGGCACTTCTAAGGCAAGGGAACTGCGCTCCAATCACAGCTTTAGGGGATAATTGATAAATCATAGTGGGGTGGGTGAAGGGTTAATGAATAGGGATGTACTTGGTGCATTTTGTTTTACTGCCTGCTCAGCCTTCTGTGATGTATATGCAGGCTTGCTGGCAGTAAGCAGTTTTATTAGTTAAACCTTTAGTCTCATTTGCCAATTGTTGGTTACAGCGAACTAACCTACATAACCAAGTACTCACATTATGGAATACGCTACTTGACACAGGTGTCTCATTCAGGCCATGGTCAGCATGGTCCCTGAACTGTGCCAGTGACCAACATGTTAAAGAGAACCTGAAGTAAGATGGTTATGGAGGTTGCCAAATTCATTTCTTTTTAATACCAGTTGCCTGGCAGACCTGCGGATCATTCTGCCATCGGTAGTGCCTGAATCACACACCTGAAACAAGCATGCGGCAAAGTTGGTTAAATTTTTGCCACAAATATCTGCTCACCATGCTTGTTCGGGGTCTATTTCTTAAAGTATTTCAGGCAGTGGATGAGCAGGACAACCAGGAAATATGTATTTCAGCAGCATTTCTGCTGATGACTGCCTGATAATTTTGAAACAAATTGTGAATCATCTATATGCTATAGATCATTCAAATAACCTCTGGACGGTGTGTGTAAATGTGTGCATTTCAGATGCAGGCTGATGTGCAAGAGCTCTATCGTTTTATTGATGCTTTAAAAAAGATGGTGTGTAGAGAAAATAAGCACACATACCCTTAAATGTATAGGTTTGCCTCCTGGGCTATATAGTAAAAATGATGGGAACATTGGGGGAGTGTTGGAAGAGAGAGACAGGACATTTGATTATATAATTAAATGGTTATGTATATTTAAAGCAAACTTGGAAATAGACTTCTGAGCTAATCAATTGTATGTGTAGTACAGCTGAGAAATAGAACATTAGTAGCAAAGAAAAGTCTCATTGTTTTCCAGTACAGGAAAGTTAAAAATCTTCATCTATGCAAAAGAGCTTCTCTGGGCTCTTCAACCCAACTTGAGTTGAATGCAGTCTTGTTTTCTATAAAGCACTAGAACAGCCAAGAAACAGTAAGAGACAGCTTGAGATAAGGTTTTACTGCATGAAAGTTCACTGTGTCATAATTTCTGCTATTTTTTTTTTTCTATAAAGAAGAGGTTTATTGAGGTGCATAACATCAAAAATTACCAGCATAACGTACATTTAAAATTTGCAGGTACAAAATACAGGTACATAATTTGAAGTCAGATCAGATGAGCACATAAAAAAACGGAAAATAACAGAATATACTGAGCCAACTATAGCATGACAAAAACCCCAAACATTTAAACCTCACGTGTGGTCAAACCCATAAACAGCTCCCCTTCTGCTATGTTTTATAGCTTAAAGAGACCTGTAACAAAAAAAAGTTCCCCTGGGGGGTACTTACCTCGGGAGGGGGAAGCCTCAGGGTCCCAATGAGGCTTCCCCCTCCCCTGTAGCTGCAGGCAGTCCAGCGCTGACTCCCCCGAAGTGTCCCGGAATCCTCCTTTGACAAGCGCTGATTTATTTACCTTTCCTGGCTCCAGCGGGGGCGCTGTTGCGCACGGAGATAGGCGAAAATTGCCAATCTCTGTCGGGTCCGCTCTACTGTGCAGGAGACTTGCGCCTGCACAGTAGAGCGGCCCAACAGCAATTGGCTATTTCCTCCTATCTCCGAGGTGGAGAGCCGATAACTGCGCCTGCGCTGGAGCCGGGTAGGTAAATATTTACATCCACGCTGTTCGGAAAAATTTATCGCTGCCGCCGTGGGACCGAGGAGGACTGGGGAAAGCCTCGATAGGATCCGGAGACTTCCCTCACCCAAGATGAGTACCTCCAGGGGAGGTTTTTTTCGTTACAGGTGTTCTTTAAAAAGCATAGTGCACTTTATAAACTGCAAATATGACAGGATAATGCATTGTTGTTGTTGTTTTTTTGTGTTTTTTTTTTTTTTAAACTATAGAACTGGAAATACAATTATGAGACTTTTTGTCTTTGCTACTAATGTTAGTTTTGTTATCTGTACTACACATGCAATTCTTTACATTACAAGTCACAGGTCTTTTTTTATTCTTTTTTTTTTTCTTTATTTTTTGCTTCAGGTTTGCTTTAAATCCCTGTAAATATCTGATTTTTTTGTAATGCTTGACTTGCTTAGGCTATTATCAATAATTTGGTAATAACGGTTGTCTATACAGGGACTAACAAATGTAAAATGTCCATTGCTCACAGCAGACAACTAGCAGTTCAGAGACTTTCTGACACTTATCATGAGAATTGCTAGTTTGCCTGCAATGTAATACATTCTTTCTTATAAGCTTGCGAGTCGCACCTTGACCGATGACTGTGAATTGTAATTACCTTGCAGGGCATTAATTAATGTAATATGTCAATTTATTTTGCATTGATTGCATTGATCACATTTAATAAAATATGCAGCAGTAAGTCATTACCTCAGTTACATTAAGATGCAGTAACAAGCCCAGGGAATTGGAGTTAAATTAATATTTAACTCTTCGCTGGTTGCTTACAGTATTGGTATCTTCCCACAGCTATTTCACTCTTATTAACAAATTACAAGCTTTTCTAGGTTCAGTCAGCCCTGACTACATGGTAATCTGCAGCCACTTGAAGCCTCTCTCACTGCTCATTTTCCAGTCCGCTCATCAATTTTTCTCATCACATTTTCTATTTGTATACATTTTTTGTCATTCAGTTGGCTTGAAAGTCTAAATCCCAATTTACCCATAAATTAAAAATCCATCATACTTTTTGTGTTCCGCGCGCTTGGCTTAAAAATTAATAAGAGAAAATGGTTTTCAGATCACGTTTTCTGCTTCAATAGCTTTGTTAGAAATTCAGAAGCAGAAAATTCTTCTGTATCATAAAAATAGGTGTTGCATATGCGTTTCTTTTGGAATCTTGTTAGGGATTTAGTGGGGCTTGTCTACCAGTTGCCATAGCAGATACCCTAAGGAGTTCTGCTGCTTGTTAAAGTAAATTCATCATATCAGTTTAGAGCTTTGGCAATTAATGCATATTATGAGAATGTGATTCTATCGCCATATGAAATAAGCGGCAATTCTCATTGTTGCACACATTAGCACTCTTTGGATAATCTTCAACATGTGGCACTTGGTACCATATTCTCCGTGAGAAGGGGGTGGAGTCAGTAGGTCTTAGACACTGAATAATACATTTGGACTGGTGCCAAGGTGTCCAATGTACCCCCCCATGCTGCCACTATACCTGCCAATCATGGGGAGGAATGGTCTATGGTTTCGTGGCGGGACCAAGGCTCTGTCATTGGGGCATAATCACTAAATTCTGTCAGTAGCAGTAACCTATCAGATGTCAGTGAGAGTCATTCTTTAACAACAAAGAAATGATGCCCACTGACATCTGATAGGTCACTGCTACTGAGGGAATGCAGTGATTGGCCCCAAGGACGAAGCTGGGGTCCCACCAATAAGACCTATCGGCATTAGTGAAATATGACCGTCACAAGCGAGTGCAAAGAACACATAGCCCCCCACCCCAAGTTCCCATCTCCAAGTATGGCTGCTAAAACCTCCAGCCCTCTCCCGAGCCTTCACTTCTGGCCCTCTGCTCTGCTTTTGATGAGTTTTATCAGCGAGGGACCCCTCCAGATGCCTGGGATACCACCTATTTATTTCCAACGGGCTAAAGCATATTGCCCGGGTGCACCACGCTGGGCACACTTGGGTTTTTTTTCGGCTTGTGGAAGTAAGCGAGTTCACTGCCTTCACTGACAACATGACTAGGCCACATCTCTTAAAATTCCACAAAACTGTTTCTACGTACCTACGGAGGTCCCTGGTAGGCCACAGCAGCCTCCTTAAGTCGATATTTCTTTTCTAACATCCTGCTTCACCACTAAAGAGTTAAAGCTCTCCTTTAGGACATTTGTGTGCCTGCGATAACGTGTGGGAATTATTGTAGCAGGGAGGGCCCCAGGGAGCAGTGTAGTTTAGGACAGAATTCCCCCAACCTGTCCTCAAGGCCCACTAAAAGTACATGTTTTGTTGGAAACCACACACATTCACAGGTGGAGTAATTAGTTTCTCAGTAGAGCTGATTAACAACCTCTATGGATTTCCACAAAACGTGCACTGTTTGTGGGCCTTGAGGACAGGGTTGGGGAACACTGGCTTAGGAAATATACAGGTTGGGAGACAAGCTCCACAAGACACCCTGCACCATGGACATGTCAGGTTTAGCATATTTTTTTTCTGACACACCCATATAAATGCACAAATCTGCCTTACAAAGCCCTCATTTATAATTATACTAGTTATTAAAGATTTATACCTTAATACCACCCCTGGCTTTTAGTCTTGCCATTGTCAGCATTGGCATGAGGTCCCCAGATATCTACTCACCAGGGGAATGCATGAGTATAGGGGTACATTAGCAACCCTTCAAACAGTTACCATTTTAAAAAAGAGAAATCTTTTGTCCCTTGCTGTAATTTAAGTATTAAGAGCTTATACAACTGTACATTTTAGTTCAGCTAAATTTTATTTAAAGTGAACCTCCGGACTAAAAATCTACTCAGCAGAATTGAAAAGGCTTGGTGTTTCTTTAACAGTTTCACAGCGTCAGAAATTTTTTTTTCTTACCAAAGTATCATTTTTTACTGTATTTTTATCTAAGCTCCACCCATCAAAGAAAAAAAGCCCGGGCTTTTTTCCCTGATGCTGTGCAGAGCATGATGGGATTTGCTATGTTGTTGTTCATGTTGCTTAGCAACTGGGAGGAGTTATCAGGACACAGGACAGTTGGAACTGTGTCTCATACTCCCTGTCACCTCATTACAACCAAAAAGATGGCTGCCATCATGAAATCAAACATTTGCTTGTTCTTTTAAAACAGGGTTGGTAAGAGATTATATTACCTATCTATTTTAATAAACATAAGTAATGTAACTTAATGACAGTATGTTTGTTTAGGCTGAAGTTCCTCTTTAAAGACTTCCTGACACTCGTTCTTATCACTTAAATACCAACTGAAGAGAGAGGGGTATGGACGCTGCCATATTATTTCCTTTTAAGCAATATCCGTTGCCTGGCTGTCCTACTAATCATCTGCCTCTAATACTTTTAGCCATAGACCCTGAACAAGCATGCAGCAGATCAGGTGTTTTTGACTTTGCCAGATCTGACTGAATTAGCGCATGCTTGTTTTAGGTTTGTGATCCAGACACAACTGCAGCCAAATAAATTTGCAGGACAGCCAGACAACTGGTATTGTTTAAAAGGAAATTTATATGGCAGCCATCATATCCCTCTCACTTCAATCGTCCTTTAAGTGAATTGAAACTTTAGGGAAAAAAAACATCTTTCCATCTCATGGTAAAAGCACCCCGCTGTTCTACTGATAAAAACACATTTGAATTTCCCACTAGACTTGCTCATTAGTCTGTTGACCTGGACCAATAGAAGGCTTTGACACATAATTCCTATTTATGCTTTTGATAGATAAATATTAGTGGAACAGCAAAGAGCCCTGATGAGAGATTTGTTTATGCCAGGGATCCAGTTTACTTGCAATGCTGTAGACTAGTGTTGCATTGTCTTCATCTGGAGTTTCCATGGCTTTGATTATAGTGAGTAAAAAGGAATCCTTTCTCATTCTCAGCCACTCACAAGGTGTTCCATTTTGAGGCATTAAAAAGGGTGAAAGGTTTCAAGTCTTGAGTCGCTTCAGGGGGTCTTATTATAAAATCGTGAAAAGGGAGACCAATGTAGTGAAGGCATTGAACAGGAGGTGCCATAACAAACGGCATGAAATAAGACTGGAACATGGAAATCGTTATAATAAAACAAACATGATTTAGCCATGACTTGGCCCACTTCCTGTACAAATGAAAATAAACATTTAAAGCCATCTGTCAGGCATGGCAAGATATCAGCCCACAGGTCAGCTCCTATGCCCCAATCTAACACCACCTTCTTCACCTTATGTGGCAGGGAAACACCTGCCCAACTTCGGTTATACCCAGGCCTTGTAGGTGCAAGGTATAGGAGCTGAACCTAGAGTGAGCTAATAACTCACCAGAGCCAAACAAGAGACAAGAGCAAGTCCAGTAACAATCAGAGTTCATACACGTAAGATCATAAATATCAAGGTACAAAGGGAGCAGGCAATATCAGGGTCAGGCAATCCAAGGTCGGTCCAGGCAGAGTTCAGAAGAGCAGTCAAGTTCCAGACAAAGGGTCAGTACAGGCGGCAATCAGAGAGTAGTCAGTTTCCAGGCAAGGGTCAATACATGCGGCAATCAGAGAGTAGTCGGTTTCCAGGCAAGGGTCAATACAGGCGGCAATCAGAGAGAATGGTCAAGTTCAAGGCAAGGTCGGTACATATGACAATAGAGCACCCAGCAATAAGCACACAGCCAAAGCTATCATGGGCAAGGATCAAATGCACATAGCAAGCTTTTATATCTCAAGCAACCAATCAGTGGCCGGCCACACATTCAAACATCCAATCAGATAATGGCAGTATTTGTCTGAGTGTCAGCTGATAAGGAAACAGCTGATAACAACCTCTAGCCTGAGTGTCAGCTGACTGGATAGATCAGCTGACACAAACTTGTATAACTCTGCCTAAGTGTCAGCTGACACTAAATTTTCCGAGGTTTAAGTGTGTACGTCTGAGGCCTGGAACCGTACGCATGCCTCGCATGGTGTCCGCAATGCGCGCACGCAAAGACCCAGAAGTGAGCGCATCGGAGGGACCGGCAGGAGAGACAGCCGAATCGCGGGACACCACAGGTGAGTTCCTAACACCATCATTAAGTAATTAAATAGTGCAAATTTTTTTTTTAAAAACTGCTATTTGGCGGTGACCAATGTTTATTTAATTTGTCCCCAGAAATCATATGGATTTACTACTTAACTATCATAAGTAATGTTGCTATTATTGTACAATCAGTAAGAACATTGCTGATATGAAAACTGCTTTGGCCCAAACGGTGTAAGAAAAGGGTTTTTTTTTTTTTTTTTTCCATTTTTGTTACAAATGTTATATAAATGTGTATGAGTTCAGTATTTTGTGTTAAATTATCTTTTCACTTAAAGGGAATCTGAAGTGAAAATAAACTTCTGATATAATATTTTGTATGTGTAGTACAGCTAAGAAATAAATCATTACCAGCAGTGATATGAGTCTAAGGGCTGATTCACACTACAAGAGCTTTTTTAAGCGCTAGAGATTTTAAAAGCTCTTGCTAATGCAATGCTGTGGGGTATTTTTACAAAATCACATCGCTTCAGTGTGAACACACACATAGGATAACATTAGCAGGAGCTTTTAAATCACAAAGCACTTAGAAAAGCTCTTCTGGTGTGAACGAGCCCTAATATTGTTTCCAGTACAGGAAGTGTTAAAGGGAAGTCCAAGCAAAATAAAAAAAAATGAGTTTCACTTACTTGGGGCTTCTACCAGCCCCATGCAGCCATCCTGTGCCCTCGTAGTCACTCACTGCTGCTCCAGTCCTCCACTGGCAGCATGCCGACCTCGGAGGTCGGCGGGCCGCATTGCGTACATTTTTACGCATTCCAGCTAGTGCAGGAACATTAACACATACATTTTTACGTGTGAGTGGACCAATGCGTAAAAATGTACGCATTAAACCACTAATGCGTAAAATATGTGTTAATGTTCCTGCACTAGCTGGAATGCGTAAAAATGTGCGCAATGCGGCCCGCCGACCTCCGATGTCGACATGCTGCCAGTGGGGGACTGGAGCAGCAGTGAGTGACTACGAGGGCACAGGATGGCTGCATGAGGCTGGTAGAAGCCCCAGGTAAGTGAAACTCATTTTTTTATTTTGCTTGGACCTTCCCTTTAACCCCCTTGGCGGTACAATAAATCCGCCAGGGGGCACCGCAGCACTTTTTTTTAAATTTTAAAAAAATTTTTAAGCATGTAGCTAGCCTAGCGCTAGCTACATGCTTCCCCCCTCCCTTCGCTATCCCTCCGATCGCCGCCGGCGCTTTTACCCTGCAGGGAATACCGTTCTGAACGGGATTCCCTGTATGGGCTTCCTCGTCGCCATGGAGACGATCGCGATGACGTTACGGACCGATCCACCCCTCAGCGCTGCCTTGCACTAATTGGCGTCGGCGGCGGCGATCGTTATGCACACGCAGCTAGCAAAGTGCTAGCTGCGTGTAGCAAAAAAAAAATTATGTAAATCGGCCCAGCAGGGCCTGAGCGGCACCCTCCGGCGGCTTACCCCGTGTCCAGCACGGGGTTACCGCTAAGGAGGTTAAGAAACTCTAGTTGTTATCTATGCAAAAGAGCCACTTTCAAAGTCGCAGACAGCTTTGTCTTCTGAAGCTTATTATCTCAAGTGTATGTCACTGTATTTTGTTTTTTCCTGCAGAGGAAAGTTCAAAAGTTCACTAGGTAGCTTGTTGTGATATCATTTAGAATGCTGGGTGTAATGTGTAATCTGTAAGTATCTGTACTACACAACCAATTCATTACATCATCATTTTTTTTCCCGTTTCAGTGTCCCTTTAAGTTTGCATCTAGCCTCCATCTACAAGGTAACCTGTGTATAGCAAGTCTCCTATTAGTAGGCTACACAGTGGTGCGTTCATTTTAGGATTATAGTTTTGAGCTGTTTCACAACAAAACAACAAACAGATTAGTATCTGTAGAGTAGTTAGCTGGGGGCTTTTAATTTCTTGTTTAAAGTGATAAAAAATAATACAGTAAAACCCTTTTTATCCAGAACTCCGTTAACCAGAAGTGGTTAAATCTTGCCTTGCAGGTAGCCTACATCTACTTTTACACTTTTTTTTATACAGTAATACACCTCTGCAATATTTTTATGTATTTCCTTTGTCCTAGATTGTTTTTAATCACCCTACTTTAAAACTGATACAGAGTTTATAGTAAGTATACAGTGTGGGGTATTCTTTTTAGCTAGGCCTATTTTTAACATTGATTCTCAACTAACAAGAAACTACACATTGGTGCCGGATAATGGGGGTTTTACTGTAATTATAACGGGTTTGATAAAAATATTTCTCTTTCTTTTCTCCTCTCTCTCTCCCTCCCTTCCTCCCTGTGTCTGTGTGTCTTTCTCTCTCTCTCTCTCTCTCTCTCTCTCTCTCTCTGTCTGTCTGTCTGTCTCGCTCTCTCTTTCTCTCTCTCTGTCTGTCTCTGTCTCTCTCTCTCTCTCTCTGTCTGTCTGTCTGTCTCGCTCTCTCTTTCTCTCTCTCTGTCTGTCTCTGTCTCTCTCTCTCTCCCCCCTCTCTCTCTCCCCCCTTCTCCATTTTCCCCATCTTTTTCATTTCCTTTGTCATAATTTGTGGTACGAAAGTTAAAACTGTTTGAAAATACCAGTTTCCATGAGCACACATATATATCGTTTCAGTGTTCGTATTATCTCTGTAGGATGACATGCTTGGTGGCCCATTGCTGACATCTTCCTCATTAACAGCCCCACAATAGCTATGGTCCATCACAAGCTTAAAAATATAAAAGCTAAAATTTCAGAGTACAAAACCCATCCACTTCATTATAATTTGAACTTTTGCGCTTTGCAGATTTGTTCATTTTTATCAGGCTGTTGAAAAAAGTGCTTTTATCTGTGTTACTGCAGCTACAAGGCATATTGCTTTTCTCTGAGTTCTGTTGGAAGTTATCACTTAACAAAAAGTACGATCACCTCTGTCAGAACCCCTCAATATATATTATGAAAGCTTTGTGAAAGAGCGTACCTGCTTTTCAATCAACCGCTGTTCTGTATAAATCATCTTCCCCCCCACAACCACCCCTTTGAGCTGTACATGCTTAGTGCTTATGTTGTCATTTCCACCTCTAAAATGGAAAGTTCAGCAATTTACAAATCTGAAATTATTTTGGAAGTGTACTTCTGCTCCTTTTTTGTATTTGTTTATTTTTAAACAGTTTAATAATCTAAGTAATACCACAGTGGATTTTGCTCTACTAATATAGTGTTTATAATAATCCTCTAAACTCTGTTCCTCACCATTGGAAATAAAATTGCAGGGACCTGATATTTAGTAACAGCTGGGCAGAACTGCCAGGTGGATCAGGTCATTTGGGCATGGGGATTGGCAGGTGTCTAACAGATGCCTGTGAAAATGATCGTAATAAAGTCCCCAAGCAGTGGGTTGGGTGCCTGATGCGGATCGAAGCTGATCAGCTACCACATAGGAAATAATGGTTGTACACGATTGGCTATAACTAGTGGTCATTTGTGCTCCGGGGTCAGTGTAAAGTAGGAGGGGGAGGTTAGTTTTAGGCACTTGAATGGAGGGTTAGTGTTAGGCATTAGGGGTGTGTGTGTGTGTGTGTGTATGTAGTTTTAGGCACTCAAAGGGGTAGGGTTCAAGTGAAAATTGGTGCCCAACCCTGTCTTCAAGGCCCACCAACAGTGCATGTTTTGTGGAAATCCACAGAGGTAATTAATCTGCTCTGCTACAACACAAATTAGCTCACCTGTGCATGTTTGTAGTTTGCTGCAAAACGTACTGTTGGCGGGCCTTGAGGACAGGGTTGGGGAATTCTGGTGTAAGTATATAGTAAAGGATTGGTATTGTCAAAATTACCCATATTATTATTATTATTATTTTTTAATATACAGGTGGCACCACCCAGTGTCTAACTATTGGCAGTGGTGCCGCAGCATGTACTCCTTCCAGGTGTTTCCTGAAATCTGCTTTCATTCTGCATCAAAATTTGTCTTAAGGTGGCCATTCACAATATGATTCTTCAGAAGATCCATTTTCCGATTGGATCGTAATATTGATCAAATCGATCCATCAATCGATTCCATTAATCTGATCGAATTGGATAGCAGCTTTACTTCTGTTAGTGGGCCCGAACAATGCATATAATGATCGAATTAAAGAATTGATCATCTGAACAAAATGATCATTCATGGCCATCTAAACACAGTTTTTAGAGACGATCAGTGACCCCCCCCCCCCCCCTTCATAATGGCAAAGGTTCCACTTTGCTACTATTTTGCCCAACACATTGCCCCCTTATAAGCTGAAAAGCGTGGCCAAATAGTAAAAATACACTCTACAAACATTAAATTAAATAAAATGCATTGATTCCCTATAAAAATTAACCCCTTACTTAACCCACTCTCTCATAGTTAACCCCCCCCCCCCCCCAAGACAAGTACATAAAAAAAGACACTTTAAAATAGTTATTTTAGTGACTCGATATTTTTTAATATGTATGCAATGAGGATATATCACTGTTATTTTTGAAAATACAGGCTTGCAATTAGTGATGGACAGCAAAACCGAAAAAAATACACATTTATTTCCAAATAAAATATTGTTGCCATACATTGTACTAGAGAGATAATTTAACCGTTGTAATAACCGGGACAAATGGGCACATAAAATGTGTGGGTTTTATTCACAGTAGCACATTTTATTTAAAACTATAATGGCCAAAAGCTAAGAAATTAAATGTTTCCTTTTTTTTATTATTCTCGTTAAAGTGCATTTAGAATAACAATTCTTAGCAAAATCCTCCCAAAGAAATCCTATTTGGTGGTGAAAAATACAAGCTATATTTCATTTTGTTGTGATAAGTATTGATAAAGTAATTAGGTGTTAGTGGAACCCTCGGTTTACTCTTCTGCTCTAGTGTTAGAGTTTTTTATTGTGGTTGTATTTACACTTGTGCACTAAGGAATACTGTTAGCATTCACCTCTTCCCATCTTCTCACTCTGAATCTTTTAAGTTCGCTCACATTTTCCCATGATGTACTTGGGCTACCTCTTGGTCTGGTGTTAGTTACTTTACTCTTGCTGAACTTACATCTGTGATCTCATGCAGCTCATATACTAAGCATTGTCAACACTGGTATTGCAGTTGTGTGTCCAGTGCACCAGAGTTCTAGAAGTTCCCACACTTCCGTCAGTCAGCTGCTGCTGGAGGGGGGCTTTGGAAGGTCCCAGCTGTATTTTAACCACTTAAGTACCAGCGGCCTCTGCCCCCTTAAGGACCAGAGACCGCTGGTACAATACTGATGGAATCCCAACAAATCGCTGCAACCGCCGTCACCAATGCACGCTGAGGTTTTCCTGACATAGACTCTGCTGTCTCTATGACGGGAGTCAGGTGAGCCGGTCAGGAGCCGCTTTTATTGGCGGTGATTGAAATCTACGCCCTGCCAGCCAGGAGCCCTCCAGAACAGGGCATTGATTTCAATCACCTTGGTCCTAAAGTAGTTAAATGGCACTGAGGTTGATTCTGTATTGTTTGGTAAGGTTCTTCTCTCATGCTCGGCTCCAATGAAAGGTGGAACAATTTCCTGTTGAACCTGTGCTAGCTCCAAGCACCACACCCGTTAGATCTGATAACAAGTAGATCCCGCAAATGTGCAGGACCTTATCGACTATAGTTGATTATTTTGCAGAAAAAAAGCAGAAAGTTCTCGGATATAAAAATGTGAATGCAGAACAAAAATAATGTGATATTCCCTGATGATATTGACTACAAATGTACACAAGTAAAATGTTTGATACTCAGGTTTTTCTTTGTTTTCAAAAGTATTGGAATGGAACATTGGGCACAGAATGGAAAAATCAAGCCACGCATTATGTGACTTTTAGGTGGCACACAGTGAAGCATACAGTCAATGAACAGTATGCGTCACTGCCTTTGTTAATGCACGTGTTATGCAGTAATGCACTGACTGCATGTAGTGTGATGGGATACTGCAGTGCGTTGAATCACAACACACCAGATGCACTGTGAATGTTCCATAGTCTTACTATCGCAGTGCATTTTTCTGTGTTAAGATGCCCCCATAAAGTCATACCACAACGTCCCACTGTGAACCTAGCCTTAGACTTTGAAACTGCCATTCAGGGAATGCCTTTGAAAAATAAAGAAAAACCTGAGAATCCCCCATGAGGAGATGAACTAGTCCAACACCTGTTCGTTCAGTCAGATTTGAACTGCTTATTTTTATTTATTTTTTTAGCTGTAGTGGTTCTCTAAGTTCTTGACTATGTGGTAAATGTGTCATCCCGGGGCAAGATTTTGATGGAAAAAAAATTATGGCTAAACTCATTATTTGGAGGTAACCATTGACAACACCAGAAGACAATCATTTCGCGCACATCTGCCCCTCTTTTATAGTAATCAGTCTGCCCTTATAATTCAATCAGAATAATGTATTTCAGCTTTGCTTATTCACGCCTTATACGTGCTGATGATATAACTATACTGAAATTAGTTTACCGTAGATTCATTTTTTCTACTAGGGCCAGCATTCACTGATTTTTATTTTTTTTTAATAATTCGTTATCGGCTTGCAGTAATTTAATATGCATGTGATCACTTGGCACAATAATGTAAAACTAATTATAATTTCCACTGCAAAAATTGATAACTTATGTATGTATATGATAAGTGTTCTGTTCTGTGCCTACATACATGTGCAAATCGCTGATTAATTTCCCATGGATTGTGGGAACCTGCAAATGGGACACAGCTGTGTGCACCATGCAGAGGGCTCCATAGGGGCATACATTCCTAACATCTGTTCTACACACTGGGCATACCAGGATCTGTATTACCATAGGATAAAAGACTTAAAGAGTAACTGTCAGGCTGCAGAAGCTAATTTAAACCTCTATTCTCCTGTGTTAAACAGTTTAGAAGGAAGCCAAAAAGCCATTAGTGAAGATAAAAATCTCAGTTACCTTTGATGTGTGCTTATCAGAAAAGCTGTTAGACCTAAGAGGACGCAAGCCGCATACTATACTGAAAGCATTCTGGGGCCCTCCCCTCGGCTGCTAATGAGACGTTACAGCAGCTTGTAATCAGTCCAGCGCGTAGCACTGATAAATCTCCGGGCCGAGTACACTGCAGGAGTCAGCTATTGTTCCTAGCCACATGGCTCATTAATATTCACTGCACACTGTGTTATTCAGTACGAGCTTTTCTGTGATCAGGAAGCAGGCAGGACATGACGACACATTTGACAGAAAAACATGGAACCTGCCATGAGCTGTCAGGAGCATCAATCTCTGCATATACTATATAAAAATTCTGTGAAGTACAAACGTGGACAGTGAAATGCATATGTAATGTAAGTACAGCCAATCTTTAGCTACTGATATATGTGTTTATTTTCTCTGAGACCTTATACCTAACAGCTCCTCTTTAAAGACTTATTCCAGTGGCTTTAGATTTTCACAGTCAAAATGCTTTACTTTACTAATAATATCAAGAGTTTACAGCTCTCTTACTTTATACCCATTGCTGGAATGTGTATAGTAACTGGATTGTGTCCCCAGTTCTTTTTTTGCGAACTTACTGTGACTGTTTCTTTGTTTTCTTCAGTAGATGAACTGTAATTCACATTGTGTGTGTCCATCATTTGTGAAAGCCAGTGACTATGCTTACTCACTTTATGGCTTTGTGTTTTAGTTTTACCCCCTTAATAAGTTTGAAATTATGTTCTATTAAATGTTTCTGGACCAGGATTCAAGGTTTTTTTTTTTTTGTTTTTTTTTTTATTTTTTTTTTAGATTTAGCAATTCAAAGGTATAGTCTGGCGTAATACCTTGTCCCACACTGGTGGAGGGAGCCTGTGGAAAATGTACTTATAAAGGACAGGTCCACTTTCATTATTTTCTATATATCTTCCTTTATAGATAAAAGATACTAAGTCAGTAGATCAGAAGACAACACTTCTACATTTCCTGGCAGAGTTGTGTGAGAAGAAGTTCACTGATGTGCTGACATTTGTGGAAGACATACAGACTGTAGACAAAGCAAGTAAAGGTGTGTATTGTATCACTATGTGAGACTGTGACAAAGGTGCTGTGTGGCCATCCTGTACATGTGTTGTCCTGTACATATACTGTATACATATGTAAGTCATGAGGTATTTATGAAGGGTAATGAATTCACCTATCTTAATTGGAGAATGTGCTGCTCTAAATGGTCATTACAAGGAAAGACATAGATTAATGATGGTGATTAACACTCAAATATAAGCAACAATTCCCTATATGGGGCAGTAGAGTAAAAAAAGGATAAATGGAAGACTTAAAACGGGGGAGAATAAGTGGGTGATAGGCTGCTAGAGTTCTAATGGGAAAAGGCTATTTGTGTTTTAACGGACTAAAAAAAAAATAAAAATAATATATATATATATATATATATATATATATATATATATATATATATATATATATACATATATATATATATATATATATATATATATATATATATATATATATATATATATATATATTCATTATCAGTGTGCATCATGAAAATGACGCTTTCCAGCACATCTGTGCATAATACAAGGCTGAAAGTGATTTTGATTCCTATGCATACAATATTATTTCTTCCCATAATTCTGCAGCATGCCCATCCTATGGAACCACAGGCCATACACTAGATTAAAAAGCCCCACCCATTCCTTTCACTTCAGTTGTGTGATGTTCATAAACTACCATATTTTTGGTACTACAGTATAAGGCCTCTTGCACATTACATGCGATTCCGAATTTTTTATCTGTTGTGATTTTTTATTCCGATTAAAAGACGTACTGCATACAGTTGCATGTAGTTTACAAGAGGCCTTGGCCACATTTTTTCTCCCCCAAAGCGGTGGAAGAAAAGGTCCCTGTGCCATGTAGTCTGAATACAGGGAGTCCCTGTACTGTCCCTGTGTCCTGCGCTCCCTCCGTAAAAAGTAATCAGTGGCAGCTGCGATCACTCATGTCATCATGTGAAGCCCACTGCGATCAGCTACTTCTGTCTCTCACTTCTTCCCCATACTGCCAGCACTTCCTGGTCGCTTCATTACAGACGCAACTGGCAGTAAGGGGGGGGGGGGGAGTGAGAGACAGAAGCCGCTGATTGCTGCCGGGTTACAGGAGGGGGTGAGTGATATCCGTGGCTATCGCTGCTAATTACATTTGCAGAGCGGGTAGCGAAGCAGGACACTGAGGCTATGAAGGTCACACTAAGGATACAGAGGGGGGACAGCAGCTGATCGCTGCAGGCTCTTAGGATGAAGTGAGTGATAATTGCTGCCGCTAATTATTTTCTACAGGTGTCATGAAGGGGGACAGCATGCATGAAGGGGGACAACAGTAAGACACAAAGGGGCGGCAGGAGGGGTTATTTTCTTTCACTTACACATGAGCAAATTAAATCCTAATTTGTGTCATTAAATTAAGTTCTCTTCATCTACTTTTAGGCTTGATTGATGAACAATGATTTACATACAGTCTATTTGAGATTTTGAGTTTTTTTGCATTTGTGTTCATTTGAGAATATTGATTTTAGGTCAACCATGATCAAGTTTGTGCATACTAAATAGTAAACAGTTTGACCAGTATAACAAATATTTCATTTTGGCACTACTGTAGCTGTGATATGTGACCACTAGGGAGGGATGCTGTGTAATATTTGCTGAAGCAGCTCTAAAAGTTAAGTGGAACAAACTGCATGGCGGTTTGCCATTAAAAAATGTGAACGCAAATATGTAGAAGCATAAATAAGTGACAGCATCCCACTATGTGTGTATGAAAGGACAGAAGTGATGTGCGCTACCACTTCCTGCCTTAGAAGCCGTGTATGGCAGTCTGATTCCGTGCTGATGACCAGAGCCCTTGTAGCTATTGTAGCACAGGCTCCGAAGGACCTGCACAGAACAGTGCCTCCCGACAGGTGGTGAGAACATCTGTCTTTATGTTGGAAATTTACTCTAACAAAGCATTGTTTTTTTTGAGGGATGTGATTGAAAGCTCCAAGAAATGTTGAATGAGTGGTAACTGTTAAGGCCTGTTTCCACTACACGCAGATTGGATGCAGAAAAACTGACTCCAATGAATGCCTATGGGAAAATCTGCATCAGAAAAAATTGCATTTAGTGGAAACAGACCCATAGACATTCATTGGAGTCAGTTTTCTGCATTCATTCTGCATCCAAAGCGTGTAGTGGAAACGGGCCCTTAACGCAACGTAACTGCTGCATGGAGTTGGAGGATTACAGCATATTGGCCTCAATTCACTAAGCAGTTTAGACTAGTCTACTGATGGTTTTTAGTCTACTGATGGTTTGGTGTAATAGTTACATCAAGAGGGAATTCACTAATAATTACCAAATTTTTTTAGACCTATTTTTAGACCTGGTGTAAAACATTGGGTTGGTAAAGCAAGGGAAATGATGAAAAGATGCTATTCCCAAACGAGTAGGTATGACTGTCATCCTTCTTCTCTGATGAGCTCTCCTCTGGATACAATTAACCATTTCAGCCCGCGGGTATTTTTCACCTTATGGACGAGAGGAATTTTCCCCTTTTAGCGCTTCTTCCTTTCATTCCCCAATAACTTTTTCACTATTTATCACAAATAAATGATCTATACCTTGTTTTTTCCACCACCCGATATGCTTTCTTTGGGTGGTACATTGTGCTAAGAATTATTGTATTCTAGTTGCATTTTGATGGGAATAACGCACAAAAAAAATTGAAAAAAATTATTTCTCTGTTTTCGGCCATTATAGTTTTAAAAGAATACATGCTACCATAATTAAACAAACAAACAAAACAGACACAGAACATTTATATTGTGCTTTTCTCCTGGCAGACTCAAAGCGCCAGAGCTGCAGCCACTGGGACTAGAGTTGGGCCGAACCTCCGATTTTCGGTTCGCGAACCCTGTTCGCGAACCTCCGCGAAAGGTTCGGTTCGCGAAAAAGTTCGCGAACCGCAATAGACTTCAATGGGGGAGGCGAACTTTCAAAGTTTTAAAAAATTCTATACACTGCAAAAATGATAGAAAACATGTTTCAAAAGCTCTAATGCCTGGAGTCACACCTAATTGAGTGAAATACACTTCACTGCTCGAGGACCCTCCCTCCCTCCCTCCTCTAAGCAAGGTCCTTTATACCATTTGCCTACCTACACTAATTAGTTATGGAACAGCTGCTACACACTCTGCTAGGGAGTTTTTACTCTCCCACCTCCCACCTCCCACCTCCCACCTCCCACCTCCCTCCTCCCACCTCCCTCCTCCCACCTCCCTCCTCCCACCTCCCACCTCCCTCCTCCCACCTCCCACCTCCCTCCTCCCACCTCCCTCCTCCCTCCTCCCACCTCCCACCTCCCTCCTCCCACCTCCCACCTCCCTCCTCCCACCTCCCTCCTCCCACCTCCCTCCTCCCACCTCCCTCCTCCCACCTCCCTCCTCCCACCTCCCTCCTCCCACTCCCTCCTCCCACCTCCCTCCTCCCTCCTCCCTCCTCCCACCTCCCTCCTCCCACCTCCCTCCTCCTCCTCCCTCCTCCCACCTCCCTCCTCCCTCCTCCCTCCTCCCTCCAACCCTTCAACCCTTCAACCTATTCCCTCCTCCCTCCGGGAGGAGGGTGTCTTCTGGCAGGGAATTATACTTTTTTAAAAGCCAGTATATATCATACCATAGCTGGGAATCGAACCCAGATCGCACTGCATGGTGGACACGTCAGTGCATCACCCTAAGCACTGTACCACTACAGTAGTAAAATGCTGGCCTGAAAATGCTGGCCTGAAATTGCTGGCCTGAAAACAAGCTGCATGCTTGTTTCAGGGTGTGATGCAGCTTGTTTTCAGGCCAGCAATTTCAGGCCAGCAATTTCAGGCCAGCTTCAGTTGGTATAGTGGATAGTGTGCTTGTCCACCATACAGTGAGACCCAGGTTCGAATCCCAGCCAATGTGAGTTGGCTTTTATGCTACAAATCCTTAAAGGGAACCTAAACGGAGAAGGATATGGATTTTTCCTTTTAAAATAATACCAGTTGCCTGAATCGCCTGCTGATCCTGTGTCTCTAATACTTTTAGCCACAGCCCCTGAACAAGCATGCAGATCAGGTGCTCTGACTGAAGTCAGACTGGATTAGCTGCATGCTTGTTTCAGGGTGTGATTCAGCCACTATTGCAGTCACAAAGATCAGCTGGACTGCCAGGCAACTGGTATTGTTTACAGGAAACAGCCATATCACTCTCAGTTAAGGTTCCCTTTAAAGGAGAACTGTAGTGAAAGGTATATGGAGGCTACCATATTGATTTCCTTTTAAGCAATACCAGTTACCTGGCTATCCTGCAGATCCTCTGCCTCCAATACTTTTAGCCCTAGACCCTGAACAAGCATGCAGCAGATCTGGTGTTTGACATTTTTGTAAGATCTGACAAGATTAGCTGCATGCTTGTTTCTGGTGGGATTCACACGACAGTGGCTGGATAGTGTACTGGTTAAGGGTTCTGCCTTTGACATGGGAGACCAGGGTTCGAATCCTGGCTAGGTCAAGTACCTATTCAGTAAGGAGTTCAAAGCAAGACTCCCTAACACTGCGGGTGGCCTCTTGAGTGCGTCCCTGTGGCTGCAGCTCTTGAGCGCTTTGAGTCTGACAGGAGAAAAGCGCTATACAAAATGTTTGGATTATAATTATTATTATTACTGCAGCCAAATAGATCAGCAGGGCTGCCAGGCAACTGGTATAGCTTAAAAGGAAATCAATATGGCAGCCTCCATATACCTCTCACTACAGTTCTCCTTTAAGCAACCTAATGGTTCTATTGCATTGAGCATTAATGGTACATTTTACGGTAGCTTCACTTACTACTGTAGTGGTACAGTGCTTAGGTGATGCACTGATGTGTCCACCACGCAGTGTGATCTGGGTTCGATTCCCAGCTATGGTATGATATATACTGGCTTTTAAAAAAGTATAATTCCCTGCCAGAAGACACTCCTCCTCCCGGAGGGAGGAGAGAATAGGTTGAAGGGTTGAAGGGTTGAGAGGGTTGGAGGAGGGAGGTGGGAGGAGGGAGGTGGGAGGAGGAGGTGGGAGGAGGGAGGTGAGGGAGGAGGTGAGGAGGGGAGGGGGAGGGAGGTGGGAGGTAGGAGGGAGGATGGGGAGGAGGAGGGAGGAGGGAGGTGGGAGGAGGGAGGTGGGAGGTGGGAGGTGGGAGGAGGGAGGTGGGAGGAGGGAGGTGGGAGGAGGGAGGAGGGAGGAGGGAGGTGGAAGGAGGGAGGGAGGAGGGAGGAGGGAGGCCAATTAAAATCTCACTAGCAGAGAGTGTAGCAGCTGTCCCATAACTAATTAGTGTAGGCAGACAACTGAGTCAAATGGTATAAAGGACCTAGCTTGAAGGGAGGGTGGGCGGGTCCTCAAGCAGTGTGTTTGACCATAACATGTCTGCTGACAGTGAAATGGAGGGTAAAAATTTTGTTTTTTGATGCGAACTGGGCGAAGCGAACTTCCGCAAACGTTCGCCTGCGGGAGGCGAACGCGAACCACCGAAGTTCGCCAGGAACCGTTCGCCGGCGAACCGTTCGGCCCAACTCTAACTGGGACGCGCTCTATAGGCAGTAGCAGTGTTAGGGAGACTTGCCCAAGCTCTCCTACTGAAATAGGTGCTGGCTTACTAAACAGGCAGAGCCGAGATTCGAACCCAGGTCTCCTGTGTCAGAGGCAGAGCCCTTAACCATTACACTATCCAGCCACCAGCTTAATTAAAATCCACACATTTTATTTGCCAATTTGTCCCGGTTATTTCAACATTATATCCCTAGTATAATGTATGGTGACAATATTTTATTTGGAAATAAAGGTACATTTTTTTCAGTTTTACATCCATTACTAAATTTGAGCTCATTATTTAATAATAAGATGCCCTCTTGACATCTTATTATTATTTTTTTCCCTGTAGTCAGTAGGTGTATTTTACTATTTGGCCACAAGATGTCCCCGCTGAGCAAAATTCTATGTAGCGTACAATTACGCTACATAGGATACAATGTATTGTTACAGTGTAACTAGGGGAAGTTACGTAGGCTTCCATCGGAAGCCTCTGATCACAGTGGCGGCGGGAAAATTATGAATGGAAACATTGTTACCATTCTTAACCACTTAAAGGGGAACTTCAACCTAAACAAACATACTATGATCAAGTTTCATTAGTTATGTTAATTAGAATAGATAGGTAATATAATCTCTTACCCACCATGTTTTAAAAGAACAGGCAAAGGTTTGTGATTCATGGGGGCTGCCATCTTTGTCATGGGGGCAGCCATCTTTTTGGTTGAAAGGAGGTGACAAGGAGCAGGAGACACAGTTCCCACTGTCCTGTGTCCTGATCACCCCTCCCAGCTGCGCACCCTAGGCTTCAAATGTCAAATTCAAAATGTCAAAAAAAAAAAATTCCACCCAAACAGCGGAACGAGAACAACATCAGAAATCCCATCATGCTTTGCACAGCATCAGGGGAAAAAAGCCCGGGCAGTTTTCTTCTGTGCAGCTAAAAATGAGGCTTGTATAAGAGAAACAAAGTTCTGATGCTGTGAAACTGTTAAAGACACACCAAGCCTTTTCAGTGCTGCAAAGTCGATTTTTAGTCCGGAGGTTCACTTTAACCACTTCCCGACCGCCCACTGCACAGGGGCGGCCGGAGAGTGGATCCCGCAAGGACCGCCGCATGCACAGAGGCGGCGGTCCTTGTACGGGCATGGGTGGAGCGATTGCGCCATTCGTGACGCGATCCTGCGCTGGGGACTGGCTCCGCTCCCTCGCGGTGTAACCCGCCGGCCGTTCGGAAGCGCCGGCAGGTTACTAGCACCCGGATCGTCCCACATACAAAGTGTATAATACACTTTGTAATGTATACAAAGTGTATTATACAGGCTGCCTCCTGCCCTGGTGGTCCTAGTGTCCGAGGGACCACCAGGGCTGGCTGCAGCCACCCTAGTCTGCACCCAAGCACACTGATTTCCCCCCTGCCCCCTGATCGCCCACAGCACCCCTCAGACTGCCCACCCCCCAGACCACTGTTTGCACCCAATCACCCCCCTAATCACCTTTCAATCACTCCCTGTCACTATCTGTCAACGCTATTTTTTTTTATTCCCTAAACTGCCCCCTGCTCCCTCCTGATCACCCCTCAGATTCTCCCCAGACCCCCCCCCTGTGTACTGTATGCATCTATCCCCCTGATCACCTGTCAATCACCCATCAATCACCCCCTGTCACTGCCACCCATCAATCAGCCCCTAACCTGCCCCTTGCAGGTAATCTGATCACCCACCCACACCAATAATCGCCCGCAGATCCGACGTCAGATCACCTCCCAAGTGCAGTGTTTACATCTGTTCTCTACCCTAAACACCCACTAATTACCCATCAATCGCCCATCAATCACCCCCTATCACCACCTGTCACTGTTACCCATCAGATTAGACCCTAATCTGCCCCTTGCGGGCACCCAATCACCCGCCTACACACTCAGATTTCCCTCAGACCCCCCCTTATCAATTCGCCAGTGCAATATTTACATCTGTTCTTCCCTGTAATAACCCACTGATCACCTCTCAATCACCCCCCGTCACTGCCACCCATTAATCACCCCCTGTCACTGCCACCCATCAATTAGCCCCTAACCTGCCCCTTGCGGGCAATCTGATCACCCACCCACACCAATAGATCGCCCGCAGATCCGACGTCAGATCACCTCCCAAGTGCAGTGTTTACATCTGTTCTCTACCCTAAACACCCACTAATTACCCATCAATCACCCCCTGTCACTGCTACCTATCAGATTAGACCCCTATCTGCCCCTAGGGCACTCAATCACCCGCCCACACCCTCAGAACGCCCTCAGACCCCAGCCCTGATCACCTCGCTAGTGCATTGCTTGCATCTATTCCCCCCTCTAATCACACCTTGAGACACCCATCAATCACCTCCTGTCACCCCCTAGCACACCTACCCATCAGATCAGGCCCTAATTTGCCCCGTGTGGGCTCCTGATCACTCGGCCAAACCCTCAGATCCCCCTCAGACCCCCTTCCGATCACCTCCCCAGTGCATTGATTGCCTCTATTTTCCCCTCTAACCACCCCCTGAGACACCCATCAATCACCTCCTGTCACCCCCCTAGCACTCCTATCCATCAGATCAGGCCCAATACAACCTGTCATCTAAAAGGCCACCCTGCTTATGACCGGTTCAATTCGCCCCCTCATAGACCACCTGTCATCAACATTTGCAGATGCTTATACACCTGAACAGTCATTTTGAGACATTTGGTTTCCAGACTACTCACGGTTTTGGGCCTGTAAAATGCCAGGGCGGTATAGGAACCCCACAAGTGACTCCATTTTTAGAAAAAAAGACATCCCAAGGTATTCTGTTGGGTGTATGACCAGTTCATAGAAGATTTTGTTTGTCAAAAGTTAGCGGAAATTGATTTTTATTGGTTTTTTTTTTTTTTCACAAAGTGTCATTTTTCACTAACTTGTGACAAAAAATAAAATCTATGAACTCGCCATACACCTAACGGAATACCTTGGGGTGTCTTCTTTCTAAAATGGGGTCACTTGTGGGGTTGCTATACTGCCCTGGAATTTTAGGGGCCCTAAACCGTGAGGAGTAGTCTAGAAAACAAATGCCTCAAAATGACCTGTGAATAGGACGTTGGGCCCCTTAGCGCACCTAGGCTGCAAAACAGTGTCATGTGGTACCGCCGTACTCAGGAAGAGTAGTATAATGTGTTTTGGGGTGTATTTTTACACATACCCATGCTGGGTGGGAGAAATCTATCTGTAAATGTGTAAACAAAATCAAACAATTGTCATTTACAGAGATATTTCTCCCACCCAGCATGGGTATGTGTAAAAATACACCCCAAAACACATTATACTTCTTCTCCTGAGTACGGCGGTACCACATGTGTGGCACTTTTTTACACCCTAAGTACGCTAAGGGGCCCAAAGTCCAATGAGTACCTTTAGGATTTCACAGGTCATTTTGCGACATTTGGTTTCAAGACTACTCCTCACGGTTTAGGGCCCCTAAAATGCCAGGGCAGTATAGGAACCCCACAAATGACCCCATTCTAGAAAGAAGACACCCAAAGCTATTCCGTTAGGAGTATGGTGAGTTCATAGAAGATTTTATTTTTTGTCACAAATTAGTGGAAAATGACACTTTGTGAAAAAAAAACAATTAAAATCAATTTCCGCTAATTTGCGACAAAAAATAAAATCTTCTATGAACTTGCCATACTCCTAACAGAATACCTTGGGGTGTCTTCTTTCTAAAATGGGGTCATTAGTGAGGTTTCTATAGTGCCCTGGCATTTTATGGGCCCTAAACCGTGAGGAGTAGTCTTGAAACAAAAATGACCTGTGAAATCCTAAAGGTACTCATTGGACTTTGGGCCCCTTAGCGCAGTTAGGGTGCAAAAAAGTGCCACACATGTGGTATCGCCATACTCAGGAGAAGTAGTATAATGTGTTTTGGGGTGTATTTTTACACATACCCATGCTGAGTGGGAGAAATATCTCTGTAAATGGACAATTGTGTGTAAAAAAAAAATCAAACAATTGTCATTTACAGAGATATTTCTCCCACCCAGCATGGGTATGTGTAAAATTAGACCCCAAAACACATTATACTACTTCTCCTGAGTACGGCAATACCACATGTGTGGCACTTTTTTGCAGCCTAACTGCGCTAAGGGGCCCAAAGTCCAATGAGCACTTTTAGGCTTTACAGGGGTGCTTACAAATTGGCACCCCCCAAAATGCCAGGACAGTAAACACACCCCACAAAGACCCCATTTTGGAAAGTAGACACTTCAAGGTATTCAGAGAGGGGCATGGTGAGTCCGTGGCAGATTTCATATTTTTTTTTGTCACAAGTTAGCAGAAATGGAAACTTTTTTTTTTTTTATGTCACAAACTGTCATTTTCCGCTAACTTGTGACAAAAAATATCTTCTATGAACTCACCATGCCTCTCAGTGAATACTTTGGGATGTCTTCTTTCCAAAGTGGGGTCATTTGGGGGGTATTGTACTATCCTGGAATTCTAGCCCCTCATGAAACATGACAGGGGGTCAGGAAAGTCAGAGATGCTTTAAAATGGGAAAATTCACTTTTTGTACCATAGTTTGTAAACGCTATAACTTTTACCCAAACCAATAAATATAGGCTGAATGGTTTTTTTTTATCAAAAACATGTTTTTCCACATTTTTCATGTTGCATGTATACAGAAATTTTACTTTATTTGAAAAATGTCAGCACAGAAAGTAAAAAAAATCATTTTTTTGACAAAATTCATGTCTTTTTTGATGAATATAATAAAAAGTAAAAATCGCAGCAGCAATCAAATAGCACCAAAAGAAAGCTTTATTAGTGACAAGAAAAGGAGCCAAAATTCATTTAGGTGGTAGGTTGTATGAGCGAGCAATAAACCGTGAAAGCTGCAGTGGTCTGAATGGAAAAAAAGTGCCTGGTCCTTAACCCCCTTGGCGGTATGAAAAATACCGCCAGGGGGCAGCGCAGCAGTTTTTTTTAAATTTTTTTTTAAATCGTGTAGCGAGCCGAGGGCTCGCTACATGATAGCCGCTGCTCAGCGGCATCCCCCCAGCCCCGCCGATCGCCTCAGGCGATAGGCGATCAGGAAATCCCGTTCAAAGAACGGGATTTCCTGGAGGGTTTCCCCCGTCGTCATGGCGACGGGGCGGAATGACGTCAATCATTGGGAGACCCGATCCACCCCTTGGCGCTGTCTGGCACTGATTGGCCAGGCAGCGCAGGGGTCTGGGGGGGGGCGCGCGCCGCATCGGATAGCGGCGATCGGGCGCGCAGCGGCGGCGATCGGGGTGCTGGCGCAGCTAGCAAAGTGCTAGCTGCGTCCAGCAAAAAAAAAATTATGTAAATCGGCCCAGCAGGGCCTGAGCGGCACCCTCCGGCGGCTTACCCCGTGTCACACACGGGGTTACCGCTAAGGAGGTTAAGGGGGGTAATGCCCACGGTCCTCAAGTGGTTAAGGGCCACAGTCTTTTCGCCCCTTAAGGACCAGAGCCTGTTTTTCCATTCAGACCACTGCAGCTTTCACGGTTTATTGCTCGGTCATACAACCTGCTATCTAAATGAATTTTCCCTCCTTCTCTTGTCACTAATACAGCTTCCTTTTGGTGCCATTTGATTGCTGCTGCAATTTTTAGTTTTTATTATATTCATCAAAAAAGACATGAATTTTGTAAAAAAACAAAAAAAAAACTTTGTGATAAAATTTGTCAATTAAAGTAAAATTTCTGTATACATTTTTGTCCAAATTTATTGTGCTACATGTCGTTGATAAAAAAAAATAAAAATTCAGTAAATATTTATTGGTTTGGGTAAAAGTTGTAGCGTTTACAAACTATGGTGCAAAAAGTTAATTTTCCCATTTTGAAGCATCTCTGACTTTTCTGAGCACATGCCATGTTTCATGAGGTGCTAAAATTCCAGGATAGTATAAATTCCCCCCAAATGGCCCCATTTTGGAAAGAAGACATCCCAAACTATTCACTGAGAGGCATGGTGAGTTCATAGACGATTTTATTTTTTGTCACAAGTTAGCGGAAAATGACACTTTGAGGAAAAAAAAATGTTTTTTCCATTTCTGCTAACTTGTGACAGAAAAAAAAATTAAATCTGCCACGGACTCACCATGCCCCTCTCTGAATACCTTGAAGTGTCTACTTTCCAAAACGGGGTCATTTGTGGGGTGTGTTTACTGTCCTGGCATTTTGGGGGGTGCTAAATTGTAAGCACCCCTGTAAAGCCTAAAGGTGCTCATAGGACTTTGGGCCCCTTAGCGCACCTAGGCTTCAAAAAAATGCCACACGTGGTATTGCCGTACTCAGGAGGAGTATAATGTGTTTTGGGGTGTATTTTTACACATATCCATTCTGGGTGGGAGAAATATCTCTGTAAATGACAATATTTTGATTTTTTTTTACACACAATTTTCCATTTACTGAGAGATTTCTCCCACCCAGCATGGGTATGTGTAAAAATACACCCCAAAACACATTATACTACTGAGTACAGCGATACCACATGTGCTGCTCTTTTTTTCACCCTAACCGCGCTAAGGGGCCCAAAGTCCAATGAGTACCTTTAGGACTTCACAGGTCATTTTGTAACATTTGGTTTCAAGACTACGCCTCACGGTTTAGGGCCCCTAAAATGCCAGGGCAGTATAGGAACCCCACAAGTGACGTCATTTTAGAAAGAAGACACCCCAAGGTATTCCGTTACTAGTATGGTGAGTTCATAGAAGATTTTATTTTTTATCGCAAGTTAGCGGAAATTGATTTTTATTGTTTTTTTTTTCACAAAGTGTCATTTTCCACTAACTTGGGACCAAAAAATAAAATCTTCTATGAACTCACCATACTACTAACGAAATACCTTGGGGTGCCTTCTTTCTAAAATTGGGTCACTTGTGGGGTTCCTATACTGCCCTTGAATTTTAGGGGCCCTAAACCGTGAGGAGTAGTCTAGATACCAAATGCCTCAAAATGACCTTTGAATAGGACGTTGGGCCCCTTAGCGCACCTAGGCTACAAAAAAGTGTGAGAAGTAGTATAATGTGTTTTGGGGTGTATTTTTACACATACCCATGCTGGGTGGGAGAAATATCTATGTAAATGGACAATTGTGTGTAAAAAAAAAATCAAAATATTGTCATTTACAGAGATATTTCTCCCACCTAGCATGGGTATGTGTAAAAATACACTCCAAAACACATTATACTACTTCTCCTGAGTACGGCGATACCACGTGTTACACTTTTTTGCAGCCTATGTGCGCTAAGGGGTCCAACGTCCTATGAGCACCTTTAGGATTTCATAGGTCATTTTGAGGCATTTGGTATCTAGACTACTCCTCGCGGTTTAGGGCCCCTAAAATGCCAGGGCAGTATAGGAACCCCACAAGTGACCCCATTTTAGAAAGAAGACACCCCAAGGTATTACGTTAGTAGTATGGTGAGTTCATAGAAGTTTTTATTTTTTTGTCACATATTAGTGGAAAATGACACTTAGCGGAAATTGATTTTTATAGTTTTTTCACAAACTTTTTGACGAAAAATAAAATCTTCTATGAACTCGTCATACACCAAACGGAATACCTTGGGGTGTCTTTTTTTTCTAAAATGGGGTCACTTGAGGGGTTCCTATACTGCCCTGGCATTTTAGGGGCCCAAAACCGTGAGGAGTAGTCTTGAAACCAAATGCCTCAAAATGACTGTTCAGGGGTATAAGCATCTGCAAATTACATAACATTAGCATAATGGTGGCATAAAGTCAAAATTGCTGTCCTTCCTTTCGCCACCCCTACTTGCAAAATTTTGGAATCCAGAAAAAGAGGACTACTCAAGAACGTGTGGACAACTATACTTAAAGAGATCCTGAAGTGAGAAGTATATGGAGGCTGCCACAATACCAGTTACCTGGCAATCTGGCTCATCTTTTTGGTTGGTAGTGTCTGAATCACACCAGAAACAAGCATGCAGCTAATCTTTTCAGATTTTTGTCAAAAACACCTGATCTGCATGCTCAGGGTCTATGACTAAACGTATTAGAGGTAGAGGCGCAAGACTACCGGGGAACTGGTATTGTTTAGAGCGAATCCGAGATGAAAAACTGACTATAACAAGTAACTTATCTAACGTTTATATAGTTTACACAGCAAATCTAGGTGCAAACAGCTTCAACAGTTTATGATGATTTATTCCTGTGATACAATGAGAGCGGCCATGTTCTGTTTGTCATCATTACACAGGTAATCTGCAACTGCATCTCCACCCCACAGCCTGTGAAAGATTCACTCCCCCATCCCCTCTGCTGTTGAAATCTCTGGCTAGTAACCACCTCCTTCTCATGCCCAGACTGAGCTCCCAGAAGCCCTTGCTACATGGGTCTGAGTGCCTTTGCGTTTTGTATAAGCTGTGGGCGAGGCTTGTTTAGTTTATAGTGAATTAGAGTATTAAAACAAAACAAAAAAAAAGTATTTGGCTTAAGGAATGCCCTATAAACTATATGTAAGGAACACAATTATGCAATGATTAAAAATTCTTCTCAGATCCACTTTAAAGGGAAGGAAATGTGACAGCCTCCATATCCCTCTCACCTCGGGTTCCCTTTAATCTGTTTAATTATAACGGTGAACTCTAACATATTTGAGTTTGTATTGTGTCTTAGGCTAGGTTTCCATTTGTGTAAAAATGGGCCGTTTCCTCGGCCATGAATTCGGATGGAATTTGGCAGCCTATAGAAGTCTATGCAGAGCATCCGAATTCGTAGTCGGGGAAAAATCTGAGGCCCTGTTGCATAATCATCGCATCACCCGTCTGAATCCCATAGCCGTGCATAGCGCGGCTAGAGGGATTCAGCTGTGAGACAAGTCACGGCTGTGCCGGCATCGCGTCTCGTAAGATGCATGCCGCGCAGAAGTGGAAACGGGGCCTTAACAGTACAAAGCTAGTCCTCCCCTCTTTGATTTTATTTAGTGCTTTACAACTTACTTTCTAAATCCGAAGACACAGTGGGAAAGTCTGATTTACAGGCATATTATCATTTTTGCTTTTTTCTTTTTAAGAGAGGTTTCCTGTCTTGTGGACCATTGTCACAAAAAACACTGCTCAAGTGGGGACACAGATATAAAAACAAAGAAACCATAAAATATTTCTTAGTTGATATCCTCCATGGTTTTTTTTGTTGTTGTTTTTTTTTTATATTGTTTTCTTCATATTTTGGTATTTTCTTTTTATTTTATACTAGCATTAAAAAAGGGCTCTAGGTCTTTTTTCTAGTGCGCACGCACGCACCTGACTCGCCTGCCCGCCCACCTCGCTCTCTGGTCCCGTCCAGCTGTCCGTACTGCGCACAAGCGCAGTAGCAAAAAACAGGGACAGCTGGGCACAGCGACACAGGAAGATTATAGAGGATTCCTGTCGCACTGACTTTATTTATTTTTTTACTTAAATAATAAAGGTGAGAGGGCTATTTGCATTGTAAACAGATACAGCATTGGAAACCTAAGTTATAAATGTTGTCCTTTATATCACAAAAGGAAAAAAAAGAAAAGAAAAGTTTTGGGGCCAGCAAATGTACTTTATGCTTCAAGAGAGCTAATAATGGACATTTTAAAAATTAAGGGCCCGTTCACACTGCACGCGTTTCCAGCCGCGTTTTGGAAACGCGTGCAGGTGGCCAAAACGCACGACATCAGACATTGCATAGAGTGCAATGTCTGATGTTCACACAGCATGCGTTCCGGACCTGTGCGGTCCGGGAACGCATGCTGCACGCAGATTTTACAAAAACGCGCGGCTGTCCCATTCACTTTTCAGTGATGGGATCAGCCACGCAACGCATACGAACGCGGACATGCGTGCGTTCGTACGCGTTGCGGTCCGCATGCGTTGCGGTCCGCATTTTGTAGTCTGAACGGGCCCTAACTGTCATTTACCGCATCATTGCTTGGAAGCATATACGATCTAAAACAAAACTGCAGAACATAGACATCCATTCCTGCCCTCCCCATTACAAAGTCTTTCTGTAGACATTACAATACTAATGTAAACTGACTGACCATAGACATAGAAATTGATGAATTATTAGGAATGTCAGATTGCTGCAGGGACAACTCAAGGCAAAATGGAAACTGGTATAATCCACAGTAATTGCTTGTTTTGTATTCTCTCTAGAGTTACTTAGGAGAGAATATTCCACAGGTCCTCCCCCTTGTATAACATTGTCTAAGTCTATGCACTGTAATTCTTTGGTGTTGAGCTCATACAGATAGGTGAATGCTGATTAATGCAGTTATCACAGTGTATAGTGTTACTGATATTCTTCTATTGCTAGCAGGTGATAGTAGAATAATTGTGAAATTACTGATCTTTTACCGTTGGCAATATTTTGCACCCATTTTCACTTGCGGCACCTTTAAACGTATGCTTTAAAATATGTTCTGCTTCTGAATGTTTAGATACAGTCTCAATTATTTAGTAATGACTGGGTGTAATGAGTAGTTGCACTGATTTGTCTCTTGTTTTATTTGTCAGTCTTTATAACAATCCACAAGAAAGATTAAAGTAAGTCATACATCAGGTGACTTGGCATCCGTTCGACCATCCGATTTCATTATAATTGAATCGGATGAAAATCGGTGCTGCCAAGTGCCTGCCCGATTGACGATGCAACCAGTTTCGGGCAGACATTAGTTGCATGAATCGGTCAGACATGCTGTAAGATGTCAGGCCACCATGGTCAGTCGATGCACGCAGTAACGGCAAGCTGTATCGTGATAAGCAATGAACGTGGCAAAACCCCCGACTCTGCCCCTCCCCCCTAATGGTTAATTTCCCAGCCCCAGTGCACAGTGCACTATACATGACCTGTCCGCGGCCGCTGGCTATGGGCGCTGTCCTCCGTCCATGCATGCTCCCCATGTGGTTGCTAGTGTACACGTGGGCGCGGACGTGACAGAGGAGCCCCGAGTCAGCAGTGGACAAGTGGCGTCCAGGTAATGTATACTGCACCGTGGGGGGGCACATTGACCATTATGGGCGGACAGCGTCTGGGCGGCAGATGTGGCTTCACAGGGCTGATTCTGGTATGATTTCAGCATAAATTTGATCGGTAATTGGCCTGTGATGTATGGGCAGATTTGACCAAAGAGAGAGCTGTCTCTTGGTCGATCTGCCCATACGTCCTCTGATTTCTGGGCACCTTTAGGGCCCTAACTGCAACAGCTGAAGAGAAAGGTATATGGAGGCTGCCATGTTTATTTCCTTTTAAGTACTACTAGTTGCCTGGAAGCCCTGCTGGCCCTCTGCCTCCTAATACTTTCAGCCATAGACCATGAACAAGCATGCAGCACATTGTTAGATCTCATAAGATTAACTGCATGCTTGTTTCTGGTGTTGTCAGACACTTCTGCAGCTAAGCAGGGCTGCCAGGCAACTGGTATTGTTTAAAAGGAAATAAACATGGCAGCCTCCATAGTCTTCTCACTTCAGTTGTCCTTTAAAGAGAATCTGTATTGTTAAAATCGCTCAAAAGTAAACATACCAGTGCGTTAGGGGACATCTCCTATTACCCTCTGTCACAATTTCGCCGCTCCTCGCCACATTAAAAGTTGTTAAAAACAGTTTTTAAAAAGTTTGTTTGTAAACAAACAAAATGGCCACCAAAATAGGAAGTAGGTTGATGTACAGTATGTCCACACATAGAAAATACATCCATACATAAGCAGGCTGTATACAGCATTCCTTTTGAATCTCAAGAGATCATTTGTGTGTTTCTTTCCCCCATGCACTGAAGTTTCAGGCTGCTCTTTTCTTCTTGCAAACAGCTTTGCCCTTGTTTGTAATTCCTCAGTATGTAAAAGCCCAGCCAGCTCAGAGGACGATTTATCCAGCTGATTAGAGCAGCTTCTCTCTTCTCTCTTATCTAAATAATACACAGGCAGTGTGCATAGAGGGGCCAGAAAGGGTGAGTTCATAGCAGAACCACAACACTGAAGAACTTGGCAGCCTTCCAGACACAGGCCGACAAGTCTGACAGGGGAAAGATACATTGATTTATTACAGAGACTGTCATAGTAGAAAGTGCTGCAGTTAGCCAGAACACATTAGAATAGCTTTTGGAACATGTAGGATGATAAAAAACAGGATGCAATTTTTGTTACGGAGTCTCTTTAAGGCTATGGCCCACCAAAGTGATTTTAAATGCATTTCGGAATGCCAGCGATTCTTAATTGCTAGGCTAATGGAAGTTGATAAAATGAGCCCAAAGGAGCGATTGCGAATTGCTGAAGCCTCAATCGCCCTGCATGCAGCATTTTTGCAGCAATTTAATAGATGAAAGCAGGGCTGAAAATCGCTTTCCTCTAAGGCCCGGTTCACATTAGCGGTGGCTATCCGGAATCGCCGTGCCGGAGCCGCACCGCATGCGGAACGGACGAAACGGACGCACGGCATAGCAATGTAAGTCTATGCCACCGTTCACATGCGTCCGTTTCGTCCGGACCGGATCCGGACTCCGGCGTCCGTTCCAACATGCGCTATTTTTTGGTCCGGCTCCTCCGGCAGCCGTATCCGGGGCGGAGCCGGACTGCACCATCCGGCCAATACAAATCAATGAGAACCGGATAGCGCACAACACACTGGCTAAAAATCCGGATGTTCTACCCCACTTCCTATGAGGATCGTTGCGGCGATATTGGATCGGGGACACATGGGCAAGCATTTTGGAGTGGAGCAGCACGAGCTGGAGATGTTGGCAGCATGTTGGAGGTGGAGGTGAGTGCTAAACAGCGGAGGGCCTGATTCCACAGGTCCCCCTTCTGCTGACCTCCCAGACCCCAACATTTTTTTTGTTTTTTACGTAACTTTTGCCAAACTGATCCGGATCGCATCCTGATGAACACCTGATGCAACCTGACCGGATCCGGATCGGATCCGGATCAGAAACGTACGGTTCCGGTCCGGATCCGGTCAGGTCATCCGGTCCGTTTGGCAGACAACCGCAAGTGTGAACGGGGCCTAAACCACTCCAGAAATCGTTCCACTTTTAAGTTGCTAAATTGTTCTCTTGACGTTTTGAGAAAAAAGTTAATCAACGCACCAGTTTTGCAAATTATAGCGTACTCTTTATTGTGCCAATATTACCTGTGGCTATTGGCACAATAAAGTGTCCTGTAACTTGCAAAATTGGTGAGCTGATTAACTTTTTCTGCAGGTTACCTGCAATATTGCCTGAATCACATTATCAAGCACCCAGGATATTCTCGATGGTGTGCCTGCTCTACCCTGCCCTGACTGCATCAGACTTTTGAAAGTGATTTGCAAATGCAAATGGGGCCCCCAGCCTAAGTCGTAGTAAAAACTTAACTGTCACATGATGGCTAACATGGCATAATCCTTTTATGCTTGATTGAGCAAATGTGTCCTTAAAGGATTTACGAGGCAATTTTTTTAAAAAAAAGTTAAATACCTATTGTGATTTAACATCCTTAGGGGACGCCATTCGCACCCCCTGGTCCATTCCGCCGTGTCTCTTTCATAAATCCCCGGCTCTGGTGGGGTCCCGACCCGATCCCTTGGGTTGTCTTCAGCTGCCCCAATTAACATGGCCGCCTGGTCCTGCTGCGCCTGCACAGTTCTCATAGCCGCAAGCACGGCTGCACAGCTCTGAGTCCTCCTCCATCTCTGACCTCGTTCCCGGCGGTCTCGTGGACGTAAAGCACGCCTGCAGCTATGAGAACTGTGCAGGCGCGGCAGGATCAGGCGGCCCTGTTAGTTGGGAAAGTTGAAGACGACCCAAGGAATCGGGTCGGGACCCCACCGGAGCCGGGGATTTATAAAAGAGAGACGGCGGAATGGACCCGGGGGCGCAGATGGCATCCCCTAAGGATATTAACTCACAATAGGTATTTAACATATGACCTTAAAGGGAACCTAAGCTGAAAAGGATATGGATTTTTCCTTTTAAAATAATACCAGTTGCCTGACTCTCCTGCTCATCATGTGTCTCTAATACTTTAGCCACTGCCCCTCAACAAGCATGCAGATCAGGTGTTCTGGATTAGCTACATGCTTGTTTTAGGTGTCTGATTCAGCCACTACTGCAGCCAAAGAGATCATCAGGACTGACAAGCAACTGGTATTGTTTAAAACATCCATATCCCTCCTAGTTAAAGTCAACCTCCAGACTAAAATTCTATTCAACAGCACTGAAAAGGCTTGGTGTTTCTTTAACAGTTTCACAGCATCAGAACTTTGTTTTTCTTACCTAAGCCTTATTTTTAGCTGCACAAAAGCTAAGCTCTGCCCCATCAAAGAAAGCTGCCCGAGCATTTTTCCCTGATGCTGTGCAAAGCATGACGGGATTTCCTATGTTGTTGTTCACATTGTCTAGCAACTGGGAGGGGTGATCAGCACACAGGACAGTTGGAACATTTGCCTGTTCTTTTAAAACCAGGTGGGTAAGATATTTTTATTACCTATCTTTTTTAATTAACATAACTAATTTAACTTAATGACAGTATGTTTGTTTAGGCTGAAGTTCCTTTTTAAGGTTCCCTTTAAAGGGAACCCGAGGTGAGAGGAATACGTAGGCTGACATATTTATTTCCTTTTATACAATACCAGTTGCCTGGCTGTCCTGCTGATCATCTGCCACTAATACTTTAAACCAGAGATCCTAAACAAGCATGCAGATCAGATGTTGACAAATCTGACTAGATTAGCTGCATGCTTGTTTCAAGTGAGTGATTTAGGGTCCGTTCTCACCTGAACGGGAATTGCACGATTCCCGCTCACGGCAAACCGCTAGCGGTTCTGCAAAAACCGCTACACAATGTAGCGAGTGGCAGTGTTCTCACTGCCGCGGTTGCGGTTAGCGATAACCGCAACCGCACTGCATGCAGCGGTTTGCCGGCGACGAGCGTTCCACGATTAGCGATCATGATTATCACTCCCTCAAAACGCCGGCGGGAATCGCCGGCGTTCTGCGATTCTAAGTGTGAACGGGCCCTTAGGCTCTAATGACCAGAAATATCAGCAGGACTGCCAGGCAGCTGGTATTGTTTAACAGGAAATAAATAGGACAGCTTTCATAGGTCTCACACCTTGGGTTACTTTTAATACAAGCTGAAGATCAATCGCTTAAGGCTACTTTCACAGTAGGACGTTGCGTTTGATGCGACGTTAAGGTCGCACAACGAGAGAGGCCTAAAGGTGGCGACTAATGAAACAATTTATCAAACGATCGTTTACGAACAATTCTTCCCATGAACGATAGAAAATGACTGTTTGAGACCACTAATGGACAAAAATCTTGTACCCAATTAGATGAATGAAATTGATCAATCTTTATCTTTGATTTCATTAATCTGATAAGATTGGTTAGCAGATGTTTGCTCATTATTGGTCCCAAACGGTCATTTCCAATCGTATATATGAAGAATCGTTCGTAAACGATAATTTGGCAAAGTGTATTGTTAGAGGCCACCTTTATACTGATGTGAAAGCACTTCTTTATTTTTCTGTTGAAATACAGTATTTGAAAACTAAAATGGATCTTGGTTATTAGCTTGGACGGCTACAGTAATTTGTTTTATTGCCCTTTACATTTGCTTGGTGTCAGCAGTCCAAACACTGTTCGCAAGTGAATGTAACCTTATATGGAAATGAGGTCAGCCTGGTGGCATGCTTCGTAAAGACCTTTGCCAACTAATGATTTATATAAGATCAGATATAATTAAAATATGTCAGCTTGCTCCTGGAAGTGATCTGCATCCCTTGACACAGGCAGAGATTGGAAGAATGTGGGAAAAATACTCAGCTTCTCACGTCAAACGTTTCTGCCTTCACTTTTGCATGTTTTGGAACAGATCAACTCAACCAAAATATGCCAGCAATGCCTTTGGCCAAAAGGTGTCAGCATTGTGTGTTTTCTTTTCAAAAGGTTGCAGACACATTCACTGCGCACGCTGAAGAAAAAAAAAAATCAAAAGCAATGAATGGTTTATTTTTACTTGTCCGGAACCTTCTATTTTGAAGAAAAAAATGTTTTAAATTGGGGTAGGCCTGAGATTAAGACATCAGTAGTCGCTTTCACTGGTTCATTTAACTTTTCCTGTCCGTAAATTATATAATAAAAATAATTTCAGTGGACAATGGCTATCATTCATAAAGCGTTCCCGCATGCGAAAATGCTAAAAACAGCCGACTTTACCGAGCACTGAGCAAAATGTGTATTCATAAAGGCTGTTTCCGCATGCGAAGCTGACTTTCCCGAGCAGAGTGATAAATTACCGCATTGTGCAGTGATTCTATGCGGAAATGTAACAAAATGTAAATTCATAAAAATGAACGCAAGAGGTATGCGGACGGGGATTACCGCTCCCCTGGATGTAGCGATAAGCATGCGGAGTACATGTTAGTGAGTTTGGACAGACCTCCCAAGCAGCAGCAGAGAGAACACCGCACGGAGGGACTCGACCAGCTTCTCCTGTTTCCGCATGCCTACCGACAGCCTAACGCTAGCCTACAGCGGGGTGTCTCAGCACTCCTATCGCAACTAGAAACCTTTTTATAAATGACCACCTAGAAGGCTGAAATACCGACAGCTGTATTTTCTCGCACGGATTTTTGTTACCGAAAACAGTTTTATGTATGATAGCCAATATCACAATTACAAATCTTGAGTGTGCACTATGATGTCTGGCTGCGGCAGTGCTTGTTGTTGCCTGTATAGGGGATGAGCAGCTGCAAGTTAAGTTAAAGTATCAGTTACAGTATATTCTCTGGTATAAGACTACTTTTTAACCCAGGAAAATCTTCGCAAAAAGTCGGGGGTCGTCTTATAATTTATTTATTTATTGTATTTATAAAGCACCAACATATTACACAGCGCTGGACATTAGTTTAGGTTACAGACAATATTTAGAGGTGACATACAGCAAAATTACAATACATGAATACAAAAAAGACCAGATCACGCAGCACAGTATGAGTACAAAGTAATGCTTAGTCAGTCACTGGAGGGGAGCATGGAGATTAGGCAAGTTTGGTTCACTCAGATGCATAGCATGGGTGCACAGTAATGGAGGTGCATTTTCAGGTAGGACACAAAAGGAGGAGGACCCTGCCCAAAGGCGTACAATCTAGAGGGAGAGGTAAGGACACGGAAGGTAGGGGACCAGAGTTCAGCTGTGGGTTTAGAGCACTTGTGAGGGGTAGTAGGCCAGAGTGAAAAGGTGAGTTTTGAGGGCTTTCTTGAAGATGTTGAAGGAGGGGGCTGCCTTAATGGGTGGGAGGTAGGGAGTTCCATAGCGTTGGAGCAGCTCTTGAGAAGTCCTGGAGGCGTGCATGGGACTGGGTGATGCGGGGGGCGGTAAGGCAAAGTTCATTGGAAGAGCGGAGTGAGCGGCTAGGTGTGTACCTCTGAGTAAGATCGGAAATGTAGATTGGACAGGTTTTGTGGACAGATTTGTAGGTCAGACACAATATCTTGAATCTGATTCTGGACTGGATAGGAAGCCAGTGGAGGGATTTAAGGAGGGGATCCGCCGTGTTGGAGCGATGGGAGCAGTGGATAATTCTGGCTGCCGCATTCATGATGGACTGCAGTGGGGCTGTTCGGGTCATAGGGAGACCAGACAGCAGGGCATTGCAGTAGTCAAGGCGGGAAATTATGAGGGCATTTATGAGGAGTTTGGTGGTGGCAGAGGTCAGGAAAGGGCGAATCTTACAGATGTTACGAAGGTGGAAGTTGCAGGACTTTGTGAGGTTTTGGATGTGGGGAGTGAAGGAGAGTGCGGAATCCAGGGTGACACCCAGACAGCGAGCTTGAGAGGTAGGGCGAATGGTAGTGTGGTTAACAGTGACATGCACATCTGGGAGGTTTATGGATGTCCGGGGTGGGAAAATCATAAATTCCGTTTTGTCTAGATTTAGTTTCAGGAACCTAGCGGACATCCAGGAGGAGATGGCTGATAGACAGGAGGAGACCTTGTCCATGGTAGTGGTGGATATGTCAGGGGTGTGGATGTAGATCTGGGTGTCATCTGCATACAGATGATAGTTAAAACCCATGGCGGAGATAACCTTGCCAATGGAGGATGTGAATAGGGTGAACAGTAGGGGGCCAAGGACCGAACCTTGGGGGACTCCCACCGAGAGGTGGTTGGGGGTGGACGAGGACTCATTGAAGGCGGTCGTGAAGGAGCGGTTGGAGAGGTAGGATGAAAGCCAGGACAGGGCGAGATCGTGAATGCCCATGGACTGGAGGGACTGGAGGAGTAGGGGATGATCTACTGTGTCAAAAGCTGCTGAAAGGTCAAGGAGGAGGAGAATGGAGTATTTACCTTCAGCTTTAGCTAAGGCAAGGTCATTGACCACTTTGAGAGCAGTTTCGGTTGAGTGGGCAGGCTGAAATCCAGATTGCAGTGGGTCTAGCAGTGAGTTGTCATTGAGGAACTGGGTCAGGTCCTGATGATGCGCCACTGCACCTAATCGGCGCGAAACGGCTGTCGACCTCCCATAACTGCCTGTACCTCTCTTTCCACGACTTGAAGATGTAATGTATGCCTGTTTTACTGGATTTGAATTAAAAGTGAAGTTTTAATAGGGATGTGCAAGGCCTCTTTTTCTTAAGTGGAACTGGGTCAGGCGTTTGTGAACCAGATGCTCAAGGAGTTTTGAGGCAAAGGGGAGGAGGGAGATAAAACTGTAGTTGGAGGGTAGCGAGGGGTCGAGGGAGGGTTTCTTTAGCAGGGGTAGTACAGTGGCCTGCATGAAGTCTGAGGGGAAGGTTCCTGTGGATAGGGAGAGGTTAAACAGGGTAGTGAGGACTGGGGACAATTACTGTAATTATAAAGCGCCAACATATTACGCAGTGCTGGACAATAAATAGGGATACGTACCTAGCAACAAGGGGTGACAGACAGACAGAGAGGTAGAAAACGGTTATACAACATAGCACAAGGTTATACATGCAGTCAGGGTATAAAATGTGTTTTACAGAGACCAGGCAAAACAAGTCCGAGTTAGTCCATGAAAAGGGTGTCATTGCAGGGGTAGTAAAATTAAGGACACACTAAGGGCTCTTTCACATCAGAGCTTGCGTTGGAGAACGCTCAAAGCATACGTTTTGTTGTATGCGTTTTAATGCGTTTTGATATGCGTTGCACTGCAGTGAGTGTGCGTTTCTAATCCGTTTTCAATCCGTTACTGCACATAGGAAACGCAGGTAATTTTGTTTTCTTTTAGTTTTCAACTTTCTACATTGTTCCTCTGTTGCATTCTGGGACTGATTGCCTGCGTTAACGGATTAAAAACGCGCATAGTGTGCGTTTTACATTGACTAACATTGTAACGCAGAAAGCTAGCGTCGGCCGAAAAACTGCGCCTGGGTGCAGTGTAACGCAACGCACAAAAAGGCTGCGTTATATGTGAAAGCTAAAATGAAAGTCTATGGACTTTCATTTCACCTTGGGTAACGCAAACTTTACCCTTTGCGTTGAAACGCAGAAAATCTGCCCTAATGTGAAAGAGCCCTAAGGGAGAGGGGAGGCCCTGCCAAAGGCTTGCACATAAGGAACACATAAGATAGGACTGTGGAAAAGGTGGTTGAATGAGAGAGAGTGTGGTAGATGTGGGGTAGGCCATTTTAAAGAAATGTGTTTTGAGGGCTTGCTTGAAGGTGTTGAAGGAAGGAGCAAGTCTGAGGGGGAGTGGAAGGGAAGTCTTGTAAACATGCATGGGAATGAGAAATGCATGGGGAGGTCAGGTGGAGATCATTGGAGGACCGAGGGGGCGAGCAGGTATATATCTGTTGACGAGCTCAGAAATGTATGTTGGGCAGGTCTTGTGCACAGATTTGTAGGTAAAGAAAAGGTCAGACCGGCACCATCCGAGATATAAATGCTCTTTTATTGCTCTTTTAATGAAGCATAGACAGCCATAATAGCAACGTTTCGGAGTAACAACCCCTTTCTCAAGCTAGGCTGGATATCATTAACAACTTGTAACATCTTACGCTACTATATATAGTACATATAGGCTGGGAAACGCCAATAGCAATGGAAAATACTCACAGCCAATCACAGTGGTCCGTACAGAGTCGGACCTGATGGGGAACTTATGCTATCGGGATCCCATTGGATGTCGACATGGAGGTAGTGCCCATACACACCCTCCGAATACATGGACGCCGTGACAACGAACACTTCCAGGCTGCGGCTTACTCCCGCGTCATCACCAGCTCCGCCTCTCTCCTCCCACTGGCGGACATGCTGGGAGACGTCGGGAGTTACGTGTGCTAGCGTGACGTATGCCGTCTCACCGCCCACCAAGCCAGCTGCCAATGATGAGAGCGCCGACTCTGTCAGCGCTACTCATCAAAGATGTAATGTGGAAGCGTCCATGACACGGCGGCCATGTACAAAGTTTGAAGTAACCACGGATACCAAACATAAATACTGGGTACCAAATTTGAAAAATAATATAAACATCACGTATATGCTAACTATCATACAGGCAAAGGCTAGGCAGCTAATATAACCATAATGGCTAAAGTATGTGAAGGGACATACTAGGACCAGTAGATGAGGTTGCATATAATACAAGATCCTGTCACCATGGAAACCAGGGATATAGAAATTTTTTTTAAACAAAAGGTAAAAGATCAAGTTCACGATTAAGACCCCTGGGTTCCATGGTGTCAAGAGTCTTAATCCAATGGGCTTCACGCCACAATAGCTTTTTGATACGATCTCCCCCTCTCCTAGGGGGGGGCACTTGTTCCAGAACCATGAACCTAAGTTGGCTAACATTATGATTCGCTTGTGTGAAGTGATAAGGAACGGCCTGATCAACCAACCTCTCCCGAATTGCGTGTTTATGTGAAGACAGTCGCTTTTTTAACTTTTGCGTGGTTTGACCAACATATAGAAGCCCACACGGGCATTTTAAGGCATATACGACAAACATTGAGTCGCAGGTATAGCACCCCTTAATTTTAAATTTTGTACCACGATGGGGATGAATCACTTCGTCCCCTTTAATGACAGAATTGCAATGTATGCAATTCAAACATGGAAACGTACCTCGCCGTGAAGATGTTGTTGATCTGGCCGTTCCCTGAGTGTCAGCATGTACCAACCGATCACGTAGGTTATGAGCCCTCCTGTAGGAAAAAATGGGAAGATTAGTAAATTGTGGTATCTGTGGAAAACTCTCAGATAACAAATGCCAATGTTTTCTTATGATCTTAGCTATTTTATCGCTAGCTGTGTTGTATCTCGATACAAAGGGGATTCTATTATGTGTTTGTCTACGGGATCTTCTCCCTGCAACCTCACCTATTTTTCTCTCTCTAGCCTGACTCACAATGTCAGGTGGATATCCTCTCTCCAGGAACTTTGTCTGCATCTGGTCCATCCTAATATCACGAGTGTCCTCATCCGCCACAATCATCTGAACCCTCTGAAATTGACTAATGGGCACCGACCTCCTAGTAGCCCACGGATGAAAACTCCCAAAATGAAGCAGGGAGTTCACATCCGTGGGCTTGACATAGAGATCGGTGACCAACCTGTTCCCCCCTCCTGACCACAAGTGTATCCAAAAAACTAACCTGCATTTCTGAACTATGAATAGTAAGCTTAATAGCCTGACACTGTTCCATAACCTCCTGAACAAATTCCTGAAGGGCTGAATGCGGCCCCGTCCATATGCAAAAGATGTCATCAATGTATCTAAACCATTGTAGGGCATATTGTTGAAACAATTTATTCGGATAGATGTACATCTCTTCATATGTGCCCATGTATATATTAGCATAGGACGGGGCCGCATTCGAACCCATTGCTGTACCCCTGATCTGCATGTAAAAATCATCCTCATATCTGAAATAGTTGCTTGATAAAACAATGTTCAACAACGTACAGACAAAATCTACTTGCTTGTCATTAAAGTCTGATGCAGTTTCCAATATGTAGCGGACAGCCTCCACACCCCCATCATGAGGGATGGAGGTGTAGAGGCTCTCCACATCCATCGTCACCAACAGGTAATCTCCAACAATAGGCTACATACTACGGAGAACCCCCAAAAACATTGGGGTATTCCGCAGGTATGACTTCTGTGCTATGACATACGGTCTAAGGATTTTGTCAAGATATTTTGCTATTGGTGCAAAAACTGACTCTACACCAGCAACAATAGGTCTACCGGGAGGATTCTCTAAACACTTGTGAATTTTTGGGCAGGTGTACAGTACTGGAGTGATGGGATGAACTTGAATAAGGAAAGTGGCCAATTTGGAATCAATAATGTGGTCCTCCACAGCTGATGAAACAACGTCTGCTATTCTAGATTGAATCTCAGGAAGGGGGTCACACAACAACTTCCGATAAGTAGTCTGGTCAGACAACTGTCTCAAAATTTCCTGACGGTACTTGCTAGTGTCCATTACCACAATGGCCCCGCCTTTGTCGGCGGGTTTGATGGTTAAAGAGGAGTTCCTTGCTAACTCATCAATTGCCAAACGTTCTTGTTTCGAGATATTATTTGATATAGACAATCCCATCAATCTGTTGTCTCGTAGGAGGGTATCAATTTCTCCTTGGATTTTCTTTACAAAAATGTCAATCACTTGACAGGAGGGAGGCTGAAAATTACTTTTCACCCTTAACCCTGTATCCTGTAATTGTAGAAGTTCAACATCACTGGTTGGGATCAAGGATGGAAATTCACGGGGCATTGAGAAAAAATATTTTAGCTTAATCGATCTAAAAAATCTCTGAAGATCAACATCGACCTCTAGTGGATCAGGACCTTGTACCGGTGCAAATGATAATCCATGGTTGAGAGCAGATGACTGAGACGGAGTGAGGGCCACTGATGAGATGTTCACAACTATGTTGTTGTTGTTTTCTTGTATGGTTTGCTCTGACGTGGCCGAAGCCGTTCTCTGATGCTGCCGTCGCCTCCGCCCGCCCCTGCGCTGCCTCCTGCGCTTGACGGATGATCGGAGATGCCCTCCTGAGAGGAGCTCGTCAAAAAATCCGAGGACTCTTGTCGGCCTTCCTTGCGTATCGGTCCCTGTGCACCTCCTGCTCGAGGTCTACGTATCGGTCTCCTGTTACGTATAGGTCTCTGCCATTGGTATACATAGCCCAGAGTATAGTCCTGCATGTCACGCTGATATTTATCTCTTTTTGTTGCCTCTATCTCTTTCATATGACATTCAAGAATAATGGCTAGTTCAAGATCAAAGCGGTCATAAGCTTCTTTAGAGATGAGGGTCTGCAATTTTACTTGTAAACTATGGCGTTGACTGAGGAGTTTGGGCAGTTCCTCCTGTAATCGCTCTACCGTCAATACCATGGCATCAAAAGATGCTTTGTTCCATATCATACTCCATCTGTTGCAGAAGTTGACATCATTAGGGAACATAATTGGCGCGACATTAGATCTCATTCCCCTAGGTATTCGTTTGGACCTGTAATATTCAGCTAAGGTCTTAGCATGTAGTTCAAGTGTGATGTATGACTTGGCAACCTTGATGATTTGTTTGCAAATGGCCTTATCATCTTCCATGTTGAGATAGGCCACATCTGTGGATACTTGTGACATAATTTTTGATGCTTCTTCCGTAGTATAGGAAAGTGTGGACGCCTCCATGTTGGCATTATCCATTCTCACCTCCAAAAGCGTGCTCACACCTGATGCTGTCAAAGTCACCAAAGGAAGTTGTGGTGAAGCACCGCTTTATGCTTTGAGCCGGTGAATGTGCCTCGGTCCAATCTGGCAGCACCCCAGATTATATCAGCTTGAAGAAAAGGTCAGACCGGCACCATCCGAGATATAAATGCTCTTTTATTGCTCTTTTAATGAAGCATAGACAGCCATAATAGCAACGTTTCGGAGTAACAACCCCTTTCTCAAGCTAGGCTGGATATCATTAACAACTTGTAACATCTTACGCTACTATATATAGTACATATAGGCTGGGAAACGCCAATAGCAATGGAAAATACTCACAGCCAATCACAGTGGTCCGTACAGAGTCGGACCTGATGGGGAACTTATGCTATCGGGATCCCATTGGATGTCGACATGGAGGTAGTGCCCATACACACCCTCCGAATACATGGACGCTGTGACAACGAACACTTCCAGGCTGCGGCTTACTCCCGCGTCATCACCAGCTCCGCCTCTCTCCTCCCACTGGCGGACATGCTGGGAGACGTCGGGAGTTACGTGTGCTAGCGTGACGTATGCCGTCTCACCGCCCACCAAGCCAGCTGCCAATGATGAGAGCGCCGACTCTGTCAGCGCTACTCATCAAAGATGTAATGTGGAAGCGTCCATGACACGGCGGCCATGTACAAAGTTTGAAGTAACCACGGATACCAAACATAAATACTGGGTACCAAATTTGAAAAATAATATAAACATCACGTATATGCTAACTATCATACAGGCAAAGGCTAGGCAGCTAATATAACCATAATGGCTAAAGTATGTGAAGGGACATACTAGGACCAGTAGATGAGAACAAGTTCATAAACGCTCTACCCCCGTGATAACACATACCAGTCGGTGCAGGATCTAGAGAGCCAGTCCTTTAGCACAAATCGTAGAGAAAGGATCCGCAAACCAGACTTGGCTCAGTGAAAAAATGTCCGTTCTTTATTAGAAATATCCACATGACAGAAAAATGTGCAATAAAATAGTCGATCCTGTGATTTTATTGCACATTTTTCTGTCATGTGGATATTTCTAATAAAGAACGGACATTTTTTCACTGAGCCAAGTCTGGTTTGCGGATCCTTTCTCTACGACCAGTAGATGAGGTTGCATATAATACAAGATCCTGTCACCATGGAAACCAGGGATATAGAAAAAAATTTTAAACAAAAGGTAAAAGATCAAGTTCACGATTAAGACCCCTGGGTTCCATGGTGTCAAGAGTCTTAATCCAATGGGCTTCACGCCACAATAGCTTTTTGATACGATCTCCCCCTCTCCTAGGGGGGGGCACTTGTTCCAGAACCATGAACCTAAGTTGGCTAACATTATGATTCGCTTGTGTGAAGTGATAAGGAACGGCCTGATCAACCAACCTCTCCCGAATTGCGTGTTTATGTGAAGACAGTCGCTTTTTTAACTTTTGCGTGGTTTGACCAACATATAGAAGCCCACACGGGCATTTTAAGGCATATACGACAAACATTGAGTCGCAGGTATAGCACCCCTTAATTTTAAATTTTGTACCACGATGGGGATGAATCACTTCGTCCCCTTTAATGACAGAATTGCAATGTATGCAATTCAAACATGGAAACGTACCTCGCCGTGAAGATGTTGTTGATCTGGCCGTTCCCTGAGTGTCAGCATGTACCAACCGATCACGTAGGTTATGAGCCCTCCTGTAGGAAAAAATGGGAAGATTAGTAAATTGTGGTATCTGTGGAAAACTCTCAGATAACAAATGCCAATGTTTTCTTATGATCTTAGCTATTTTATCGCTAGCTGTGTTGTATCTCGATACAAAGGGGATTCTATTATGTGTTTGTCTACGGGATCTTCTCCCTGCAACCTCACCTATTTTTCTCTCTCTAGCCTGACTCACAATGTCAGGTGGATATCCTCTCTCCAGGAACTTTGTCTGCATCTGGTCCATCCTAATATCACGAGTGTCCTCATCCGCCACAATCATCTGAACCCTCTGAAATTGACTAATGGGCACCGACCTCCTAGTAGCCCATAGACCCTGGTAGTTGGAGGGTAGGGAGGGGTCGAGTGAAGGTTTTTTGCAGCAGGGGGAGTACAGTGGCCTCATTAAAAGCTGAGAAGAAGAGAACACCAAGAGCCCAATATAGTGTAGTATGTACTGGTAATGGAAGATTTATAGAGTAATTCAAAATGTAATACTCACAAACTAGAGTTACCATTAGGCAACCACTGTCAAGGCATAAGGGATAATTTGCATATTCAGTAGTAGTGCATTGTGGGTAACCGCAAATGGTCACTTATAACTGAATTATTGCAAATTTCCTTCTGTTTTAAGAAGGCAAATTACACCAAGCACTGTCAAGGCTGGTGGGGAGATTGTCCTGACCCCACTCAGGATTAAGAAGTCGCTCTCTGTAGTAGAAGGAAGTGGGTACAACCCTCCACCTAGGGTGGACTCGATGTAGTAATAATAAATAATATAACAGAGGCGCCAAAAGGTTAAAAGGGACTAAATGAGCTTAAAAACCAATTTGTTAATAGAGGAGGCAGTGGTGGACTTACCCCCTCCAAGCAGAACACACAACTGTAGATTTTCAGTACAGAGACGCTCAGCTTTGATGTCACAAGCAGATGCTTTTTTACTCCTATCTGTATTGCCTGAGGAAGCAGGTTTAACCTGCGAAACCTGTTGAACATTATTTTTGAGTACCCAATAAACTGTTTTGACTGAAAATCTACAGTCATGTGTTCTGCTTGGAGGAGGTAAGTACACCACTGCCTTCTCTATTACCAAATTGTTTTTTAAGCTCATTTAGGGCTGGTTCAGACGGGTCTGGGGGCGTTGCGGCGGCTGCGCGGTCAGGCTTTCAGTAGCCTTCGGTCGCGTCGTGATGCGGTCGTGTTTTTTTCTTCCCCTAGGGGAACAGTAGCCGTCGCGGTTGGCCGCTCCCTGGAAGCAACATGTCGCTTCCAGGGGCAGCCCGAACGCTCGCGAAAATCGGGACCCGAACGCCGCGTTCGGGTAAAAGCGCGCAAAAGCTCAGTGTAAACGCTCCCATTTACTTGAATTTTATCCTTTTTGCGCCTCTGTTATCTTATTGCTTCTTTAAAAGCTGAGGGGAAGGTGCTGATGGAGAGGGAAAGGTTGAACAAGGAGGTAAAGACACGGGCCAGGTCAGGGAAGTGGGGGCGGAGGGTGTCAGAGTTGACAGGGTCGAGACGGGAGGAGGTGGCAGGGGCGGAGCAGTGCTTTTCAGCGCTGCTAGATTTGGGCGCAGCCGGCGCCTCCATAGACTACAATAGGAATCATTCCTATTGCAGCGCTCAGTGAGTAACGTCGGCTCCGTCAGAAGACGGAGCCGAGGTTGCTTAAAAACAGAATAATTCGGCCTCCAGCAATCGCTGGAAGCCGAATTATTTCATTGCCCCACTATCCATGGCGGCCTGGAGGGGGAATGCTAATTAAATCGGCCCGGACTTGTGCAGAAGCAGGATCAGCCATATACCGCTGTATCCTGCGCCCAAGTCTACCGGCGCCGATTTCAAATGTACTCGGCGGGGGAAGTGGCAAGAAATAGATTCACCTCTTCAATGGTGGCAGGTGGGTGCATTGGAACAGTCTGGATTGAGGGGGGGTGTGGCATGGGAGAGGCCTGGAAGGGGAGGCATGGAAGTGGCCTGGGGGGAGTTGGAGGGAATTGAAGAATGTAAGAGGGAGATTTCATTTCGGATAGCTGCGATTTTTTTTTTTAAACCATCTTTTATTGAAGGATAATATCATTACAATATCAACTTTTTCTTACCATGCCAAGAAAGAAACATCCTTTTTTACATAGTATTCCACTTTTCAAACTTTCTAACAATGTTTAACTTTCTTCTTTCAGTTTAACATTTTGTGCTAGGTGTTCTTAAGCCATCCTCTTTTTCCCCTTTTTCCCCCCTCCCTTTCCCTCCCCAACATTTTCCCTCTTAACATTTGTGGATAGGCAGTGATGGACACCCCTTCTTTGATGGGGTTGTTTGTCTTTCTGTATTTTCTCTTCTTGTTCTGTGTTTTCAAAATCCTTTTCATGAATCTCTATTCAGCCTTTCTTTACCTGGTAGAGCATTCTAATTTCCCCAGTGTGCCGTGCAGTTGCTCCACACAATACCATTCTGTATACTTAAATGGTTCCATAATTAAGTCAATTTCTAATCTCTTATAATAAAATATTATAAATTTCTTCCATTTTGAGAAAAATCTTTTAGTGTATTTTGACTTATGTGCCAGCACTATAATTTTTTCCCGTTCAAATAAAAATCTCAATTCTTTTTTTATTTCCCCAATTTGTGGAGACGTTGGGAAGATCCACCTATTAAATATTACCTTTCTTGCTGCTATTATTATTGTGTGGACCAACTTATTTGGCACCTCATCAGATTTATTGCTCTCTCCTCTACTATAATAATTAAACAACAATATGAGTGGGTCTTTTGCTATATTTTTCCCGCACATGAATCCCAAAATGTTGATATTGTTGGACATTCCCACACACAGTGGAACAGATTTGCATTCGCCAGCTTGCACTTTGGGCACTGTGGCTTATACCCAGATGGTGGTGGATTTCTATACCTGATATCGAATGCATATTTTGCCCTATGCAAAAAAAGTAAATGGGACTCTCTCCACACTTCGTATGTGATACACCCTCTAACTTCCATCAATCCTTGCAGAATTTTCTTTGGGATGTCTGGATCCTTCATAGTATGTCCCCATTTCTTTAACCCTTGATGTGCAATTCCCTCCGCCCCCCACGCCCCCATGTCTTTGTATATATTTGACAAGGTCACATTGTGGTTGCCTGGTTTAATTAATTTATCAAATTTTGTTATTTCCAGAATTGGATCTATTTTCTTAATAATTGATGAGCAAAAGGAGGTGATCTGGGCATAATACAAAAAGTGTACCGCAGGGATATCGTATTTATCTCTTAATTCTTTAAATGTCATCAATCTTTTTTCTTTTAGATTACATATGTGTCCCAATATTACTATCCCCTTTTCTTCCCATTTCAAAAAACCTTCATGCTGTATTGTGGGGGGGAATTCAGGATTACCCCATAGAGTCATATATTTGGATATTCTATATGGTAAGCCTGAGAGTTTTCTCACCTCTCTCCAGGTTAATATTGTATCTCTCATTATCAAATTATATTTGATTCGCACAGGTAAATTCCGCTGTTTGGTGTGAAGCAGACCTTTTAGAGACCAGGGCTCAGCTACTGCAGCTTCTAGTTCATAATTTGAGAACCTACTTGTGTTATCTATCCAATCTTTAACATGACGCATTAAACAGGCAAGATTATATAGCCTAATATTCGGCACCCCCAGCCCTCCCCATTCCTTGGACAGTTCTAATTTTTTTATAGCAATTCTATGTTTTTTCCCTTTCCATAGAAAATCAGTGAAGGATCTCTGCAACAGCTTAACCTCTTTGTGCGCTATTAGCATGGGTATATTTTACATTGGATATAACAATTTTCCGAATGATATCATTTTTAACAAAAATGTCCTTCCTATCAAATTGACCGGCAGGTTTTTCCAATTTTGGATCTGTGTTATTATTTTCTGTATCATTTTTACAAAGTTTTCATTATATAAGCTACTTGGATCCCTTGTTATCCATATACCCAAATATTTTATTTTCCGAGAGGCAACAGTTACCCCATGATCCTTCACCCATTCCCTACCTGTGTGCTTAGTCAGGAAGAACAGTTCTGACTTGCTATTGTTTACCTTAAAACCTGTGAATTATTTTATTTCCTGGAAAAATTCCAAAATTCCTTTTAATTGATCCTTTGTATTTTCCATGAATATTAAGAGGTCATCTGCAAATAATGCATGGGTGACCTTGTGTGTTTCCAAGGGTACCCCCTTGACATTCTTTGTTATAAACCTTGATATTGGCTCTATTGCGATGTCGAATAGAAGAGGCGAGAGCGGGCACCCCTGCCTTGTGCCTGAGTATAAAGGGAAAGCTGATGATATATAGCCTGGCAAGTGTATTTTTGCCATTGAATGTTCATATATTGTTTGCAGAAGTGTCACAAATTGCCCTTCAAATCCCATTCTTTGCATTACTGCCTTTAACCAATTTCTGTTTACATGGTCGAATGCTTTTTCCATATCTACACTGAAAATAGCACTTTCCTTGTATCTTTCAGGGTAAGCTCTCGCCTGTTCCATTATTAACATCACTTTTCTTATGTTCATCACTGACGACCTCCCCTTTATAAACCCAACCTGTTGTGGGGAGATTAGATTTGGCATAAAACTCGCTAGCCTGTCTGCCATCAGCTTCGAGAGAATCTTAATGTCCTGATTTATTAGAGAGATGGGTCTGTATGAACCCGGATCTGTGGGATCCCTTCCCTCTTTGGGTAGTAGTTTAATATATGCTAAGTCCGAGGATTTAAGTCTTGTTTTTCCTTGTAAAATATCGTTATAGAGTTTAGCCAGGGTGTCAGGGAGCTCCTGTTTTAATATCTTATAAAATTCTGGCGTAAAGCCGTCCGGGCCCGGGGCCTTGTTGTGGATAGCTGCGATTTTACAGGTCACGTGAGTGGCAAAGTCATTGGCTGAGATGGTGGAGCTGGGGGGATGGGAGGGGGTGGGAGGAGTGGGGTTAAGTAGGGAGTTAAAGGTGGCGAAGAGACGTCGTGGGTTGGAGGCTCGAGTTCCAATCAGGGCAGCAAAATACTTTTGTCTAGCTTCTGATAGTGCAGTGTGGAAAAGTAGCAGCTTAGCTTTATAATCCAGGAAATCTGGATTGAGACGCGATTTTCGCTCAGCGGCTCGTGTCCCTTTCTTGAGGTTGCATGTGTGGGTGGTGTGCCAGGGTTGGGGATTGGGGGGGTTGTTGGGGTGGAAGGTTTAGGGCAGGGGTCTGCAACCTTTAAGACATAAAGAGCCACTTGGACCCGTTTCCGAAAAGAGAAAAAAACTGGGAGCCGCAAAACCATTATAAAACAAATCTAACACTGCATATATTGTTTCTTACCTTAATGCTATATACAGGATCAGATATGACCCCAATAAGCACAAATCGTTAGCAGATATGACCCCAATATGCACAAATTGTTAGCAGATATGACCCCAATATGCACAAATTGTTAGCAGATATGACCCCAATATGCACAAATCGTTAGTAGATATGACCCCAATATGCACAATCCTTCAGCAGATCTGACCCCAATATGCACAATCCTTCAGCAGATCTGACTCCAATATGCACAATCCTTGAGCAGATCTGACCCCAATATGCACAATCCTTGAGCAGATCTGACCCCAATATGCACAATCCTTCAGCAGATATGAAAAGAAAAACCAATTTACTCACCTAGTCAGAAGATCTCCTGTCCCGACCTCCTTGTGGCGCGCAACTCCCACGATCCTCTTCCTTCCCAACGTCCCGTCCTGCCTGCATTACACTGCAGGGCTACGGGAAAATGGCCGCCCAAGGTCCTGCACTGCACCGGTCCAGCGGCCTCTCTGATAGGCTGCCGACCAGCGGCAGCACACGTCACACGCGCGCCGCAGCCACTGACACAAACTACCGGAGCCGCGGCAAAGGTGAAAAAGCCGCATGCGGCTCTGGAGCCGCGGGTTGCCGACCCCTGGTTTAGGGGGACAGCTTCATCTAAGGCTGATGAGGGCCTTGTTATATTGTGCTGTTGCTTGATTGGGGCATGACAGGGTGGAGGAGAAGGAGAGGAGGGGGCCAGCTAGGATGGATGGGTTCAGATTGTGCAGAACCCTTTGCCATTGACCGAGCTGGGGGGGAGGGGGGGGCGGGTCAGAGGAGGAGGATTGGGAGAGGGTGAAGGTGAGTAGGCGATGGTCAGAGAGAGGGAATGGTGCAATGTCCAGGTTGGTGAGGGAGGCGGATTTGGAGAAGATGAGTTCGAGGGTATGACCAGCAGAGTGGGTGGGGGAGTTTACATGCTGGGAGAGGCCAAGGGAGTTGGCGAGGGAATGTAGCTGAGTGGTGGCAGGTGTGTTGGGCGCATCAATAGGTCCCCGAGGATGATGGTATGGAGGTCCAATGACAGAATGTGGGGTAGCCAGGAGGCTAGGTTGTCAAGCAAGAGATAAGCCGGGTGTAATCTTATAGGAGAAATTATATGGTAGATGAAGAAAGCCCTTAGAAAAATAGCACCTCCCACAGCAAAATTTGAAAAAGTATAACAAAAATCTTTATTCAACATTAGGTATAATAATAATCACAATACTGATGATTCAATAAAGAATAAAACCATTTAAAAAACAAGCAAATATTCCAACATGATCCCTGCTGCATATGAAACAATCACTCTGTATGCAATATATTGTATAATGACACAATGCTGCTGTCAGATATAAAACCCCACAGTAGGCTCAATATTGAGCCCAACAGGGGGAGAACCCGGGTTCAGTATACAACCTGATGTGATGCAGGACCAATAAACAACACCTGTGCAATGAAACCTAAAAAAAAAATAAACACATGAATAAATATCACATGTATACATTTATAAAATAAAGTGCACAATTGCTATCCAGATATACAGCATTACTAGTGATAAGATGCCTAGTAGAAATTTAAGGCAAAGGAGAAGCCCATAGGAAAAAGAGCATACAGTGGAGTAGTGCAAAAAATAGGAGATACTTAGCCCAGAAAGTCAATTTCAGTAGCACAGCATGGAACAAGGAATCCCCTCAGAGGACAAGATCCCACTAGTTCCGCGAGCGTCACCTCGCTTTATCAAGCAGCATTGTGTCATTATACAATATATTGCATTTAGAGTGATTGTTTCATATGCAGCAGGGATCATGTTGGAATATTTGCTTGTTTTTTAAATGGTTTTATTCTTTATTGAATCATCAGTATTGTGGTTATTATTATACTTAATGTTGAATAAAGATTTTTGTTATACTTTTTCAAATTTTGCTGTGGGAGGTGATATTTTTCTAAGGGCTTTCTTCCTCTACCATATAATTGCTCCTGTTTTGAGCCCTAGCACACACAATTATTTGGTTGAGGTGTTGCAGACACTTTCCACGGTGTAATCTTATAGGGCGGGTGCTGAAACTTCTGAGCCAGACTGGAAAATCTGCTGTTGCTGCATATGGTGGGGGGGGGAGCTCAAAATCGTCTGCAGCCGCAATCCCCACTGTATGCGGCCACCATATGAAAGCAGCAAGGGCGGTGCTGTACAAGTATGGCAGAAGAAAATTCACTCACCAGGATTCCTGGAAAGAAGTGACTCAACGCAGTCTCGATGAAGAGTTGAGGGGGCATCTCGCTGGGAAGGCTTTGTATACAACAACCAGCCGATCGCTGGTTAGGTACATCACTTGCAGTGATTGGTTGATTGTTGTATACTTGATACCACATACAGTACAGCACCAGTATCTGTACCTGTTTATACAGTATAGCACCAGTACAGTACAGTATACAAATGGTCAAGAGGGGCAGTCTTATAGGGCGAGTATATCCCAAAATGTATATGTTAACTGGAAACGTTGGGGGTCGTCTTATACGCCGGAATATATGGTAATTTTAAAAGTGAACGTATCCATAACTTCTCAGATGTCAGTAGGCATACATCTAAAAGGGACTAAAATGTGTGTGAGATATTGCTTACAGTAAAATATTAGTAATTTTACCAATATTCTACTATCACCTTCCCCACACTAATCCTCCACTACTTATGCCTTACACTAACTCCCCCCTCCATGCCTTACACTAAGGCCCCCTCTACCTACACCTGACACAAGCAAGTACGTTTCCCAGTAAGGATAAAAGTGTCCCTAGCCGAATTCCGCATGCTGTACCACTGCTAGCCACAGTCCCTGCGCTGGCAATACTGTAGCCAAACTCCTGCCACGTGTCCAAATGACACACTTGGTGCTGCCATATCAACATATTGCACTGTGGCCTATGGTGGCGCCCAAAGCACCAAGTACTTGTCGCTGCCTTTTTACCTTTTCTGTTCAATAGCACTCCTTAAAGGACCACTGCAGCAAAAGAAAAACAAAAGTTCTGTAGCATTACAGGTTCCATCCATGATCCATTATGGCCACGCTTAAAGTAATACTATCAATTAAAGCATTTTTTTTAAATGCTGTATGTTATGGCACACATTACCCCAAGTCAGTGCTGGTCGTAATGGAAAAATCTACGCTTACGGATTTTTACGCTATTACGCATTACGCAATTACGGTTACGGCGTAGGAAATTATCTACGGTACATCACTGTAATTACGCGTAAACTTACGCAGTTACGCGTAAGGATACTGTAATGTAGGCGCTTACACTACGATGTTACGCGTAGTGCTGTAATACCCATTAATGCATATTTTTTTACGCATACGGACGATATATACGCAATAGCCGTCAATGTGACAGTTATTGCGTACATATCATTCGTATGCGTCAAAACGTACGCTTATACTGAAGGGCGGGAGAAGATACTATTGGTTGCTTAGGATGTTGACTGATTGGCTACTCTTAGAAAAGGGGAGTTTTTACGTTAGTAATTACGCGTAAAATTACGCGTAAGTGTTCGTAAAATTACGCATACCTAGCAATTACGGTAGACAGTGTAATTACGATACCACTCTACTGCTTACGCGTAAATAATTATGCGTAAGACCGTAATTTACGCGTAGCGCTTCCGCGTACATTTACATTGAATTACGATGCGTAATTACGCTCATGCGTAATTTCGGCCCAGCACTGCCCCAAGTACTAGGAGCAATTACCTTCCTCACACAGCTTTGCCTCTCTGCTGTAAAATCCTCCATCAGTTTTAGATGCAAAAGTGTCGGGCTCTTAAAGGGCTAGACCAGGGGTGCCCACACTTTTTCGGCTCGCGAGCTACTTTAAAATTTGCCGAGGCCAGGAGATCTACCAACGTCCCAAATGCTAAGCACGCGTCCCCCCCCCCCCCCCCCCGCGTTAACCAGGTATATGTGCCTGCAGCATAGGTTACATGCCCTCAGTATAGGTTAGCCTGGTATTTGGGCCCTCAGTGTAGGTTAGCCAGGTATATGGGCCCTCAGTGTAGGTTAGCCAGGTATATGGGCCCTCAGTGTAGGTTAGCCAGGTATACGGGCCCTCAGTGTAGGTCAGCCAGGTATACAGGCCCTCAGTGTAGGTTAGCCAGGTAAACAGGCCCTCAGTGTAGGTTAGCCTGGTATATGGGCCCTCAGTGTAGGTTAGCCGGGTATATGGGCCCCCAGTGTAGGTTAGCCTGGTATATGGGCCCTCAGTGTAGATTAGCCAGGCATATGGGCCCCCAGTGTAGCTTAGCCAGGTATATGGGCCCCCAGTGTAGGTTAGCCAGGTATTGGTGCCCCCAGTGTAGCTTAGCCAGGTATTGGTGCCCCCAGTGTAGCTTAGCCAGGTATTGGTGCCCCCAGTGTAGCTTAGCCAGGTATTGGTGCCCTCAGTGTAGCTTAGCCAGGTATAGGTACCTGTAGCGTAGGTTAGCCAGGGTCCTCTGGACTCCTGGAACCTCCGGCAGGCAGGCCGCTGGCCAATATGAATGGCGGGGAGAAGACGCGGCGAGGAGAGAGGCGGCGCGGCCGCTACGTCATGGCTGGGGGCAGCGCCGGGCATGTTACCAGCACGCACGTTGCAGGCTGCCCGGCGCCGCCCCCAGCCATGACGTAGCGGCCGCGCCGCCTCTCTCCTCCCTCTCTGCTCGCCGCGTCTTCTCTCCCCGTCTCCCGTGGCGCATTCTTATTGGCCAGCAGCTAAACATGATGAGCTGCTGGCCGCAAAATTTAATGAGACGCGGCCAAGAGGCCGCGATCTACCGAGGAGGCGGTCGCGATCTACCGGTAGATCGCGATCGACCTATTGGGCAGCCCTGGGCTAGACCATGTTCCTGCACAGGAGGGTTGCTATTATCTCCTCAGTGTAAAGTTTAATAATCACCTTGATGAAAGAATCTTTAGGTGGCCATACATCGACCGACGGACCAACTAATCGACCTTCCAATTTGATTAGTATAATCAAATTGGATAAAAATTGTTTCTGCCAAGTGCATGTCCGACCGCCAAAACGACCACATTTGGGACGGGAATTGGCCGCACGGCTGACAGCGCTTGCTGCAAGATATTGGACCGAAGTAGGTTGGTTGGGTGCGCGGTGGTACGGCGACCGATTTGCGCACAAGTGACGAGATGACGAAACCGCTGCCGCCGCAATGTATGAATGTATGTAGTGTGTGCATTTATACATTACCTGTCCGGTGTCAGCCTCCACGCCGTTTCCGTCCATTTCGCCCGGTCCCGCATACATGCTAGCGGCGCATAGCGTCTTTGACGTCAGACGCTATGCGCCGCTAGTGTGAATGCGGCTGTTACCCGGAGAGATGGACAGACACTGTTCGGAAGATTCTACAGGAAAGGTAATGTATAAATACACACACTACAAACAGGTATACATTTTGGGGGCAGCGGCGGGCGGACACGGCGGGCTCAGCTGAATTCCCTGATGATTTCATGCTGGAATCGGCCTACAGTGTATGGGCAGAATCGACCAAGAGACAAATTTATCTCTAATCAGATTCAATTAGAGATACATTTGTCTCTTGGTCGAAACTCCCCATAATCTTCTGATGTATGGCCACCTTAATTCAGGTGTTGGTAAGGGGTTAAAGATTCCAGAAATGTGTGTTCCTTGTCTTCTGTTCTTTGACTGATAAATAACCTGATAATGCCTTTGTAAACAGCCTCTCTCCCTCTCATAGCAGCATATGAAGTAGATGCAGCCTAGAATGTAACCTCACAAGCAAGCCAGTCAGTTATGAGTAGTGTATACACATCTCCCTGTTATATTTCAGCAATGTTACAGCTCATCTAGCTACCTGTTACCTCCTCAGATCAGCCTCCTCCTCCTCATGTCTCCTGCATGCTGTGACACAGTGAAGTATATTTGTGAGCTGCATGAGGAATGAATGATGATTTTTAAGCAGGGAGAGAGAAAAAGCGAACTGGGTGAATAAATAATGTGATCCTAGCACTAGTGGTAATGTGTACCCTAATATAGAGTAATAAAGTAACCTTCAAATCTCAGTTAAAGGACCACTATAGGGAAAAACATAAACCATTAAAATTTGACTGAACTGACCGGTTTTGAACTAGTCCATCTCCTCATGGTGGATTCTCAGGGTTTCCTTTGTTTTCAAAAGCATTCCCTGAACAACAAATTAACTGCCAAAATAGTAAGATACATGCCAGCCCACCTACTCACGTGCACACTATTTGTTACTGTTAGCAACTGCCTATCAGGAAATGCTTTTGGAAACAAAGAAATCCATGAGAATCTCACATGAGGAAATGGACTAGTCCAAAACGTGTTGGTTCTGTCAGATTTTAACTGTTTGTTTTTCCCTATAGTGGTCCTTTTACTGAGATTTGCAGGTTACCCTTCTGACTCCAACAAGCCTAATTCCTTCTCTTCAGTGAGGCCATCACATGTGTGATGACAGTAGAGTCCTTTTTATCGTCCTTTAATTGACCATAGACAGTGATGGAACCTGCAATGGAACAGAACCTTACGGTGCTGTCACACATTTAGTCTTAATCTATTGTTGGTCAAAGGTAGGTGCACAGAGGTCTACTGATTGTGATGCAGTGACCAGACTATGATGGAAGGGCTATAGGCGTTGTGAGTAAACCGCTAATCTACCATAGAGACGATCATTGACTTTTCTTTCTGTAGTTGCAGAGGGTAAATGGATAGGCGGACCTACATTAGTAATACTTGTTGCATGTGTTAGATAATCTGAATCTAAGACCATCGTTTTTAGAACGAATAGAAAGGTAACAAGAGCTCTTCAGTGGTGCATTAACTTTATTAAAACTTAAAATCACAAACAACTACAATTACAATTAGTAGGAGTTTAAAATGCTTATCGACTATCAGCCTCACAGTCTCCAGGCCATTGCCTGGCCAAGGCTCCTGGACCTGCTGCCTGCAGTGTTGTTGGAAGGGTAGGCTGGGCCATGTCACTGTTGTACTGATGACAACACTTCATAATTTTGCTTACACCTTTGTCAGGTCAGCCACTGATAGCGAACTGCGCAGTGTTCAACTACACAATAGTTTATAGCCATGTAACACATGTACAGCTGTCCCAGAACACAGTTTGTTTATCCACTATATCAGGGCTTCCCAACCCTGCCCCTAAAGAAAACCTGTAATGAAAAAAAAACCCTTCTCTCTGCATCCTAACGAGGCTTTCCCCGTCCTCCTCCGTTGAAGTGCCGGGACCCCCCAAACCGCTGGGAGGTAAATATTTACCCCGCAGGCGCGAGGCTTTTGCGCCTGCGCACTGGAGCGGATCGATCGGGCTCGGCTATTTCTGCCTTAGCCCAAATGAAGAGCCACTAGTGCGCCTGCACAGGATTGTGGTAGGTAAATATTGCCTGCGCTATCGCTTGTCAGGTTTGTCAAGGGACTTTCGGGGACGCCATCGCTGGATTCCCCCAAGGTACAGAGGACGGGGAAGCCTCATAGGGACCCTGAGGCTTCACCCTCCTGAGGTAAGTATCCCACAGAGGTTTTTTTTTTTTTTTATTACGTAGTCTCTTTAAGTACCTTCAACAGTGCATGTTTTGTGGAAATCCACAGAGGTAGTTAGGGCCTGAGCCCACTGATGCAGTTGTGTCCACTTTTCAGTTGCACATCAATGTTATAGATGCTGAAAAGCGGATAGAAGCGGATACAACTGTTAGTGGGCTCAGGCCCGTAATAAGCTCTGTTGAGAGACAAATTAACTCACCTGTGACTGTGTGTGGTTTTCTGCAAAACATGCACTGTTGGTGGTACTTGAGTACAGGTTTGGGAAGTCCTGCAATAAATGACTAGTGACAAATAAATTGTCCCTCCGATCAGCTTGTTTGTACAGCTCTTACTCCTAAAACTGTTGTTGATTGATTAACCCATTCAGGTTCCGTCGTTTTCACTTGAGAAATGTTCACCTCCCATTCATTAGCCTATAACTTTATCACTACCTATCACAATGAACTGATCTATATCTTGTTTTTTCCGCCACCAATTAGGCTTTTTTTGGGGGGTACATTTTGCGAAGAGCCACTTTACTGTAAATGCATTTTAACAGGAAGAATAAGAAAAAAACAGAAAAAATCATTATTTCTCAGTTTTCAGCCATTATAGTTTTAAAATAATACATGCCTCCATAATTAAAACTCACATATTGTATTTGCCCATATGTCCCGGTTATTACACCTTTAAAATTATGTCCCTATCACAATGTATGGCGACAATATTTTATTTGGAAATAAAGGTGCATTTTTTCCGTTTTGCATCTATCACTATTTACAAGTTTAAAATAAAAAAAATATAGAAATATTTCATCTTTACATTGATATTTAAAAAGTTTAGACCCTTAGGTAAATATTTACATGTTTTTGTTTTTTTTAATGTAATTTTTTTTTTTTATATTAAACATTTTATTTGGGTATTTTTGGGAGGGTGGGATGTAAAGTATAGTTTTATAATGTAATTGTGTGTTATGTTTAATTTTTTTTAAATTTTAGTTGTAGTTTTACTTTTTGGCCACAAGATGGCGGCCATGAGTTTGTTTACATGACGTCACTCTAAGCGTAACACACGCTTAGAGTGACTCATCGGGGAGGGAAGGGCCAGAAAAGGCGCAGCTTCCGAGAGAAGTTGTCGCTTTTTCAGCGGGGGAGAGGAATCAGTGATCGGGCACCATAGCCCGATACATTGATTCCTTGGCTACCGAATCCGCGGCCGGGAGTGCGCGTGCACGCGCGCGGTAGCGCGCATGGTTCCTGGACATAGTTTCTACGTCCAGGAACCAAAATAGGTTAAGTAATGTGGTGATTGATTAATGATTGAAGGACAACAGAAATTGTCTGTGTATAAGGCTAAAGTTGACTAGTTTTTTAAAGCAGTGTACCCCAACTTTGTCCTCAAGGCCCACCAACACTGCATGTTTTGTATAAATCCACAGAGAGTTAATCAGCTCTCCTGAGATGCTAATTACCCCAGCTGTGCATGTTTGTAGTTTTCTGTAAACATGTACTGTTGGTGGGCCTTGAGGATGGGGTTGGGGAACTGTGCTTTAAAGGGAAGCTGAAGTTATAGGGACATGGATGCTGCCATATTTCTTTCCTATTTCACAATACCAGTTGCCCGGCTATCCTGCTGATCCTTTCTCTCAAATGCTTTTAGCCATAGACCCTGAACAAGTATGCAGATCAGATGTTGCTTTTAAAAACCTGACATGATTAGCTGCATGCTTGTTTCAGGTGTATTTCAGGCATTACTTATGCAGGACTCCCCAGCAACTTGTATTATTTAAAAGGAACCAAATATGGCAGCCTCCATATATCTCTCATGTCAGGTTTCCTTTAAGAAGCACTTTATTTCTCTAGTGTGCACAGCCTTTTTAAACATTGGTATTTTCTGAACCCTATCAGCAGTAACTGCTCACCCTCCCGTTCTGGCTTTGACCAACACAGCCAGTCAGATGCTCCAGTGTATACTTGCTTTTAACCTCTTTCTTGTATACTTAGTATTTGCTTTTCTTTTTTGCCTAAATTAACTTGTTTTTTAGTCTTCCAGTTTTTACCCTTTGATATTTCTTTCTTATTTAAAGTCCAGCCATTACTAAATAAGCATTTTGCATTTGCTTTGAGGTATCCTTTATCATTATCTATTACCATAGTTGCCTTTTCCTCTCTTTTATGGTATAGTTTATAAAGTTTTTTTTTTTTCTTGTTGTTTATACTTTAGAATACCTTTTGGCTGGAGAATATAACAGATCCCAGTCATTACTGTCTTTGCAGTTCAATAGGGGGAATTTTTCTGTTCAGCTAATGAGCAACCCATATCACTAGTTCTAAAGATCTGCTTCATTAAAATTACTGCTTTACAGGAACCTAATGACTTGCAGCTTTGCCGTTAGTGTTTCAATGGAAATCATTTTTGTCCGTTATTTTATCTATGTGTGCCATTGTAATATGTCCCATATTATGGCCTTTTAAAGATGCATCTGGTCATTACCTGCTATACTAGTTTTATTAATTGGCATTGATTTACCTAAAGCCATTTTCACCTTAATGCAAAGCTTATTTTCCCTCCAGTTAGGAAAGCAACAATAATTATCTAAACCACTACCATGTTGGGTATAAATTCAAAGAGCGGACGTGCATACTGGATTTCACTCTGTGTGGCAGAAAATCTCATTGCATATTAACATCTACAGCACATAAGTTATAAATATAGTATGAAAAAACAGTTTACTACAATTAATGTGGCTACCCAGAAAAACCTTGATGAGTTCCCCAATGTTCACACCCTTTCTTTTGTCTCCCCCTTGGAGCCCTTCATGACATGGGGGCCCATCTTGTAAGGGTCATGAAACAAGTGTGGCCATCATAACCTTCACACTCATGACATGAGTAGCCACAAAAGCACCTGATCTGGAGGACGGACTCCTGTAATGGAGGAAGGGAAGGTTAGTAATTGGAGGGGGAGGGGGTTAGCTTCAGCTTCAGTTGCAGGGGCTGCCCTATAGTTACAACCCTGTGAAAACTTTTACCAAGTAAAATTGGCCAGTAAGCCTGAAGGGGCCTGGAGGAAGCCCCAGGTATGTATAATTTTTTTTCTATTTATTCATCGCTGGTACACATTAAGGTGCCCATATAGTTCTTGAATTTTCAGTTTGATTCCTGGCAGACTTGAAACTCTGTCTGCTGGTTATTGAATCTCCTAAAATGTCCCATCGAATTTCGTACGCTTTTTGACAAAAAAAAGTCTATCTGCAGTATTGTTTAGACAGGTGGGAAAATCTAGGTCAGTTGGGGGCTGTGCAGATGCAGCGGTAGATTGATGACCCATAGTGTTGCACCATACTGAACAGAGTAATACTGCGGTTCAATAGATTTCCAAAAGATTCCAGCTGCAAACTATTGAAAGTCAGTGTGCTATGTATCTTAGGAATTGATTCCTCAGTGAAGAAAGGAGGAATTGATTGTTTTGCTATATTATAGGTAGGGGGGAGCACAGAGAGAGGGGTGTAGAGGCTTGGCACTGCATGGAAATAATGTGATAAAACGGTACACTTACATTACAGTTGATGGGATATTTCAGTAGTCCAAAAGCTAGTGGGTGCTGGGCAGTGGACCAGAAGATCATTGCTGGCTTTTGATTAAAATAACAAGACACCTATTAGTGAAACTGATAAAATGGTTTGCATTGCAGTTTTCTTGTTGTTTTGCTGTGTGCCCCTGCATTTATTTACTTGTACAAATGAACTGTTGACTTGGGGGGGGGGGGGGGGGGGTTGACGTGCTTTGGCCTTAGTGAATATTTACACTGTTGATAGAATGGGGTTTTATTTCATTTAGTAGCTGCATCTACTGTTTCTAAGTGACTGATGTAGTTAATAGCAGAAAGATCTACAATCAGCACTACTATTATGTGCTGCAGCAAGGAGGGGTGGTATAATATATTGCAGACATCTTTTACAGGTACAAAGAAATTCCTCTGTGAGCAGAAGCATTATTCATGCTTGGGAGGCTGAAGAGTGGAAGAAAGACCAGCCTTAATTTCATGTTTACTAAAATGAAAAAATGGTGTTATAAATCTAAAGAGGCCACAGATGTTAGTTTACCTACCGTAATAACTTTTACACTATTGCTAGGATTTAATTTCAATTCCTACATGGTATTCCAGGGCAAGCAAAGGCAAATGTCCAAAGCTCTTGTTTTACCGATTTAATGACTTTTCTCAAATGAAACCGTTTTACAGTTCCCTGAAGACAGCTGTGACAAGTTATAAACCTGCGTGTTTCAGAATGCCTTACCCTATGGACCGGGCATTAATCATTGTCTGATTAGGAAATTTTAACAATATATTTTAAATTAAAATATTGGCATAAACCTTTTCCTTGTTTCTGATAAGACTATAATCTTGTGGCCAAAATTGTTTTAATTTTATTTTACTGTAATTCTTTTGATGGTAAATATTTTATTCCACCTATATTTAGTTTTACGTTTTAGTTTTACCTGTGTTTAGAAGTACAGTATAATCTCATTACAGTAAACTCTAAGGCACCAGGCAAAGTGCTTTACTGTATCAGAAATTGTCCTAGGAATAGCCCAGTATGCTCTGGTATATTAACTGCTGCAAAGGAGCAAATCTGTCCTCCCATTGGAGGTACAGTGCAAGCATGTGCACATTTGGTGGACTACAAGGTTAAGTATACCTTAGGCCTGCGTAGCCAGGCTGGACAAATCACTAGTACAGTATCCAGGGTTTCTTAAAAAATGCAGCCGTCACTGGATAGAGGCAGCCACTCGTTTTCTGTGAGTGGCTCCAATACCTCCATGGGCAGAACTTGCAGCACATGTCCTGCAAAAGTTTCTGCTCTCATTTGAGCCAATCATGAAGCCTCTCTTCAAAATGCAGCCAATCACATCTGTAATGTGACTGTGTCTGTTTCAATGCACAGCCAGTGTTGTTTTTTGCATTTCAGACTACGGAGTATTATTCTCTGAAAGCAAAACGTATGCTGTGGTGTCAGATTTTACACACATTTACAACTGTTTATAACAAGTTTATAACAAGTTACATTTCTTCTGCTCTCTGCAGACAGTTCAGTCAGAGACTGGCAGCTGCTGAGAGCTTTCTCACACACAGGGTTAACATATGTAGTGTGAGGGAATTCCCCCTGCCCTCTGGTTCACTCTGCTGTCAGATTAGAGCAGACTTGCCATCAGTTAAGAGTGAAAGGAATTTGGTACAGTAAACAAAAGAAATGTCAGGCTTGTGTGGTCGATGACTATAGGTAAGGCTGTATGCCCATATGACTGACCTATAGCCCAGCCCATAACACCTGCACAAACTCCTACCTAACACAGAACTACAATAACCCTGCAGGTAGATGCAGCATACAGACTGACAGATGGCATCCACCAAACAAAGCAGTATGAGTAATACAAGGAACAGTATTCACAGGTAATATAGTCACCTGAGGTCTGAAGGCTTAGGCAGTCCATATGATAGCTAGGTGACTGCAGGCTGGAGAAGATAGGTTTAGGCAGTTCAAACACTTTACAAGTAGCGTGGCCGGTTCAAGCCAATGTCGGTCCCGGCACAGTTCATGGGAGTCCTTTAACAAGCAGGGGTCGATCCAGGCGGCAATCTGGTAAATCCAGGTACAAGCAGAGTCGGCAACAGGTAATCCAATCAAAGGCGTGGTCAGGAACAAGCAGTGGTCGGCAGCAGGAATCAATCTAGAGTAAAGCTTGGTCCAGGATACAGGCAAAGTCGGCAACAAGATCAATCAGAGTGTGAGCGCAGTCTCAGCAACAAGCCACAGCATAAGCTATCACGGGCGATAACTGAGGGTGATCAAGGACTAACCAATCAGAAAACAAAGGAATCCAAAGTAACCAATCCAAAAGTAGCGTGTCAGCAGGATCGTAATCTACAGTGTTCCTTTAAGCAATTATATGTTCATGGATTACAGTTAGTTGAACTATGTATGCTGGTTATGCACGAAACAACTTCCTGTCCTTTTCATGAGATAAAACCAATTATCTCTGATATGTCTGATCACCTCCTGATTGATGACTGAATCGATTCTGGAAAGTTATCATTACAAAGTTGATTCCATTATTGATTGGGAGCAGTTTGGACATGTACACAAGATGTTCCTTCCTGCGAAATTACCCGTTGATCAGCCAGGAAATTGCATTGTGTGTACCCAGCATTAGAAGCAGTGAGGGTAGTTTTAAAACCTATTATTAAAGTTATAGGCTTGGGCTCAATCTAAAGGTGGCCATTCATCTATTGATTTTGTGGCTCGATCAACCATGCAATTCAGTATTTTTTAATCGAATCGGATGAAAGTTGGTGCCGCAACAAGCATGCTTAATCAGGCCTAGATCAGTTGAATGTTTTGATCAAGCACGCTGGGAAATTGTGGGCCGATGTGGTTGAATGGGTATGCGGCGGTAACAGCGTACAGTATACCGGCAAATGCGCCGGAACGGGGGGTGAAGGGGGCTTATCTGCAGTGATAGTGATTGTTTTAATGCCCACATGTAATGTTTAGTCACTGAATGTCTGCTTCTGTTTACCCCTGAATCTTCCAGATTTATAGTTAAGGGTTAAGAAACTGAAACCGCATCATTAGCATTCTGGAACATGTGTTTTGTGTACTTTTGCAATTCATTTATTACCAGTATATTGTTTACATTTACATATATCTGCAGCACTTTTACCGTGAAAGCTCACACATCTTATGCAATGTGCCTACAGCAGTCTGGAGCAGTAGTGATTATTTCCTTATATAATGCCTCCATATTTTGTAGTGCTGTACATAATAGGCAGTAGAGGATTGAATAAACTATGTATATTTTTTATGCTAAGTACAGTTGTAGGGGATACAAGCTTTGAAAATAATTCGATTCAGGAGCTGCTGTGGATCTGTCCTTCCCAAGTTCTGTTGAAGTCCATACAAATACTGGTTCTTGTGAAGTTGGACGTTGCATGTTAGAATTTTCTTCTCCTTAGCATTCATCTATGCTGAATTTATCTTGTTACTTAGTCATCGTCTTAGCAGCTCAGCAGAACAGAAAACACACAGGTTGATGTGAAGAGCATGAGATTCAGCGATCTATGTGATTGCTCCTGTATAGTAGGTTTGCCTCTTTATGCCAAGAATCTTTTCTAAGAACTGAACTTGTGTGTGTCCCTCTTTTTTCCCAGCTTGCATGATGTAGAGTAATTGTTTGCTTTGTGAGTGTGGACTACATGAAGCCATTTTTCTTAGGCTCACACTTCTCCCCCCAACAGCCACACTGCAACATTCTATTTATATAGACTATTGTTATGGATAAACCACGGCGGGAGTGTACAATACCTTAACCATTCTATCAAGAGCCCGAGACTTAATGTGAGAGGATAATTCAGATGCACTCACTGCTAAGCCTGTGGACTTTTTCCTCTGCAGATACCATCATTAACCTGCCAAACTATAAATTGTCTTCTGAGCTTTGAACTGTAACATCCCAGAGAGGAAATACACTCACTAAGAAACATTTGATATGCTTAGACCACAGTTAGCAAGGTCTGCAGTGAAAGGGTTTACTAGGCTTGGATCTAGAGCCACATAAATCATTTCTCTGGAACTCCAAGTACACAGGATGCTCAGAATCTTTATCTAGCCAGAAACAGCATATTATAGGCATGTTTATTTTTTATAGTGTTCTGCTGTGATCAACACATCACAGAACCAACACACTGCCATAAAGAATGAGAAATAACCGACTGCATTGATATCAGAAGGTTAGACAGATAAATGGGCACAGAGATAATCACAGATAAGAACAGCCTTCAGTACCTGTGCTGTGCCTATAATCCATTATTTGTTTCACAGTAATAAAGGCTTCAGACGCCAACCCAATTGTTCTGGAATTGGTTTGCGCCACTTTCCACAAAGCACACAATATTGATTAATTTGCCTACCTTCTTGTAAAGGGAAATATTTTGTTTCTCATAATAAATGAAAAAAAGGAACAGTTTAGGTTACCTTGAACTTATGTGTCAATTTACATCATAACAAATTATGTTAACGTGCAAATTCAAGAGTTAAAACCCAACTCCAGTGATTTTCATTGCATTGTTGGCACTACAGTATTCATTTTGAAATACCTTGATAATCCAAATTGAACCTGTAACCCAGCCATTGACTTCTGCAAAGCTTTTCATTGCCGTAGGCTGCGGTATCTTTAAAGTACAGTCCATGACTGTCTTTCTGACAGAACTGTTGCTGATTAAATTCAAGCAACAGCAGCAATACTTTTGCAGAGTTTTGCGCAGCAGAGATCCTCTAGGCTCAGTCTTCTATACTTCCTGCAGCTACAGGGGCCTCCCTTTGTCCATGTACGGGTTCCAGTGTATCATGTGACACAGCAGGTCACATGCATGCTTTGGGAGCCGTAAACAGATGACGACGGAAAGACGATTGGAGCTGCAGGAAGTATAGAAGACTGTGCCTGGTGGAATGTTAAGTCGCTTCTGCTGCGGAAAACTCTGCAAGAGGGAAAACTAGTGCTATTTTCTGCTGATTTTCCTAAGCAACCGGCAAGCACACATATGCAGCATCAGGCAAATCCCGCCCTGTTCCAGATACTGGGAATCTTTTACTCTACCTGTTTTGATAAGGCAACCCATTTTCTATTTATAATGATGTTAGTCATAATAAGGTATTGAAAAAAGTCACCTTCTCATCTTTTAATGTACGTAAGACAGCTTATTTTGTAAATGTTTAAAGAGAATCTGTATTGTTAAAATCGCACAAAAGTAAACATACCAGTGCGTTAGGGGACATCTCCTAGTACCCTCTGTCACAATTTCGCCGCTCCCCGCCGCATTAAAAGTGGTTAAAAACAGTTTTAAAAAGTTTGTTTATAAACAAACAAAATGGCCACCAAAACAGGAAGTAGGTTGATGTACAGTATGTCCACACATAGAAAATACATTCATACACAAGCAGGCTGTATACACCCTTCCTTTTGAATCTCAAGAGATCATTGTGTGTTTCTTCCCCCCTGCAGCTATCTTCCACTGAAGTGTCAGGCTGTTTCTTCCTGCAGAGTGCAGACAGCTCTGCCTGTATGTAATTCCTCAGTATGTGAAACCCCAGCCAGCTCAGAGGAGGATTTATCCAGCTTGTAAAAGATAAGAGAGAAGCTGCCCTAATCTAAATAATACACAGGCAGTGTGCAGAGAGGGGCCTGGAGGGGGGAGATGCATCATAGAACCACAACACAGAAGAACTTGGCAGCCTTCCAGACACAGGCTGACAAGTCTGACAAGAGAGAGACAAGTTGATTTATTACAGAGACTGTAATAGCAGAAAGTGCTGCAGTAAGCCAGAACACATTAGAATAGCTTTTGGAACTTGTAGGATGATAAAAAACAGGATGCAATTTTTGTTACGGAGTCTCTTTAATGGTGTGCTTTATATCTGTGCTTATCTGCTCTTATTCTCATTCACACTATATGCACTGCTGTACACAATTCAGCAACACATATAAGGGTTGTCTGCATTAAAACAATATACTATTTTTCTAAACTCTGCAGTCTCTTTCAATATAAGCACAAGTACTTTTTAGTAAATGTTGGTATTTTCCTGTTGGATCTCCATATACAGTACAGTGCAGGTGTATATGCACTCTTACAGTGTAGTCCTATATGTACACAAATGTAAATCAGGAATACCTTTGCTAATAATGCATTGAAAGGTTTTTCATGATTGGATTTGTTAATTAAGGAACCTCTGAGACAATGTTGTGGCTTCTGAATTCATGCCTGCTCCTCCTCAGTGCTTTCAGTGGTAGCTTAGTTGGTCATGCAGTTTTTCTCTGAACTTTAGAGTAATCAGCTAGTTTCCCTCAAGACAGCCAAGAAATATGAAATTGTAAGTAATTGTATAAACCAAGATCTAGGGACAGCTAGAACCCAAGTTACCTTCTTGTTTTGTGAATTAAAACTTAAAGGACCACTATAGCGAAAATTTTAACATTTTAAATGTAAACACAACTGAGAAGTACATTTCTCCCAAAACGTGCCATAAATTACTTTCCTCCTATGTTGCTGTCACTTACAGTAGGTAGGAGAAATCTGACAGAACTGAGAGGTTTTGAACTGGTCAGTCTTCTCATGGGGGATTCTCAAGGATTTCTTTATTTCAAAAGCACTTAGTGAATAACGATCTAAATGCCAAAATAGTGTTCAAAGGGATTGCTTTTGCAAAAAAATAAACAAAATACTAAGAATTTCCCAGGAGGAGGTGGACTAGTCCAAAACTTGTCTGTTCTGTCAGATTTCTACTACCTACTGTAAGTGACAGAAACTGGGAAGAAAAGTAATATATAGCTAATTTTACTCTGGAAGAAACGTACTTCTCATTTGTATGTTTTTAGCTGAACTTTAAAAAAAATGTTAAAGTGTGTGTGTGTGTGTGTGTGTGTGTGTGTGTGTGTGTGTGTGTGTGTGTGTGTGTTTGGGCCCACCATGAAATTACATTGTCTACATTCTCCAAATAAATATGCATGCACCATGTACACCTAGCATGGCCAGTAACCCCCCTTACCAATGTAGCGTTTGGTAGTAAAACATTCTTAAACAGTATGGGAAGGTAACCAGTGACTCACTGTGTATCCAGCTCCCCAGGATATGTAAATCTGTTCCCCATTTAGATGTGTGCCTGACCTGTCATGTTTCCTTTCAGATGTTGTAGGTCTGTCAGTCATGTGACTCTGCAAGGGCTTGCTAAAGAAGTCAGCGGCTAGGGGGAATGTTGCCATAACAGGGAAATATTATTCTTTATCTTGTTCCAGTTTCTACCTGCATGACTAGATAGACACCCCCCTCCTTGGGGTCCAGAACTGGAGGGGCTAATACTCTAGTTTAGAATGTATTTTTTATTTAACAAAAAATTAAATTGCCACTTACACTTGGTGTTGTGAACTTTCAGTAGTAAATTAATTGGAAGAACATACAATTCTCTCAAGCGATACATTGTGGCATGCAATACCAGTGTGTGTCTGCTCTTCCACTATAAGTTAGATCATTAATATTCTCATTCTGCCAGATCTGCTCATCACCAGTCCTGAACAGACTAAATAAGAAGTCCTGTACTGCATGTCTTCAGTAACATAAGAGTCAGAACTGATCTTAAAACATGTTTATTGATTCATGTAGTGTCTGCCGAGAATCTGGAGAAGACAATGAAGCACATGGAGCGACAGCTTCAGCAGCTTGAGAAGGATTTGGAGACCTTTCCCCCATCTGACAACGTACATGACAAGTTTGTGACAAAGATGTCCATATCCTTTTGACAACTACATGCCTTATATAAGGCTGGATGAATAAGCTGAAGATTTACTTAACATTTTAAATATATTGCACTAACCTCTGTGTATTTTCCACCTTTCAAGCTTCCAGTTCTATAAACACTTTAGCTTCAAGCAAGGACTCCATGCTGTGAGAAAAAGGTTTTTTTCAAAGCTGAAGCCGCTGGTTTTGATAGAACAGACCTGCATTGTGTAAAGAGTCATTTATGGGTTGTATTGTGTAATGTTATTTTTGTGCATGAGCAGTATTGTGTGGCTGTTTTCCTCCGGTTTGTATTAACGTCATTTGAGTTTTGTGATACTTGTGCTATAAGAGTACCTACTAGAAGGCCTATATTTTTTTTCTTAAGTATCCCCTACATAACATATATGTTAGGAAGGCCAAATATGGGCCAGTATCTGCTGGCTTTGTTAGTTTGCGCATCAATGGTCATCTGATCATGTAGAATGTTTAAAGCAGACCTTAACTTAGAACTTCCTCTCTGCTCTAAAAGATGAGCAACAGCATAATCACCATTAAAGAAAAAATGTTACAGCTGATCCGAATCCTGCAATAAATCTGCAGTGTCTACTTCCTGCTTTCACGGAAGCAGACTTGGGGTTAACATCTTGTATTTACAAATTAGCTCCTCTGCTGAGGCAGCCAGCTGACACAGGTGAAAGGTCAAATTACAGCTGTTTAGTCACAGATGAGAGGGAATTAGACAGGCGAAACTCTCTAAATACATTCTTTGTGCATTTCTCTGTTTTCCTTCTGTACTGTGCAAGAGTTCAGGTTCACTTTAAACAGTTAGTGTGCACTTCTGTCTGGAAAGCTTTTCTACACTGCAACCAAGTATAAAAAGTTACACCGAATTGTGTATTTATGGAAAAGGCTTGCATTTGTTTTTAACTGATACTGGTAGTGGAATTACCTTAAACCACTCTTATGTTTAAGTATGTTTTAACCCTCCTGCGCTTTTGAAAGCAGAGACAGCACTTAGAACTAATACGTTTAAATGATATAGATTTATGTTAAAGACTAAAGTGAATATAAGTGAGGGGAATGATGACCACCTATGCCAGTTATTGCTGTTATTATCTAATCTGTGTTCTGCAAGTCGATGTTAGACCAATATGGATGAGTGGGAGTTTTGTTTGTTAGAAATTCTCGCCAGGGCTGTGGAGTCGGTGCAAAAATCATCTGACTCCTTAGTTTATGAAACCTCCAACTCCAACTGCAGGTAACCAAAATAAATAAATAAAACACACTCCACGCTGACAAAAAAATGGCTTCACACTCGATCGCCCCTCTGATTTTATAAAAAGTTGTAGGAATTACCAGAGGTAGGCACTCCCAGTGCGATCCACACCCTTTTACCCTACTCACACACAGTGGTCTGTCGGTGGGCACAGCGACAGGATAAAAATATCTACAGAGGTAGACCACAATCCTGCTAGGAAATGTGCACACCTCAATCCTGAACATGAATGCAAATATGTCATTCCCAATGCAATCCACACCCTTTTACCCTACTCACAAACGTAAATCTGTCTGTGGGCAGAACAGGCTAATAATATATACAGTGGTAGACCACAATCATACTAGGAGAAATTGCACACCATAATCCTGAAAATGAATACAAGTATATCAGTCCACCAATGGTATATGCTGCTCCAAACTATAAAGGTTTAGTATAATTACATAACAAGCTTCATGGATAATGAAGTATATAAAAATCCACTTGTAACATCAGCAGTTATATTGGAGTTCAAAATGTCAAAGGAAAGCCTTCACCACACCCTAGTGAGATACACTCACCAGATGTTGAGACCTGCTAATAGGTCAAATGGAGCCTTTGGACAGTCAACCGGTCGTCCCTCACCACTCTGGCAAATCCTGGATACTCCAATACACTGTAAATCTTCCCCGACGTCAATACCTCAATAAAAAGGCTCTACATAGCGTAATACTGTCTCTTTAATAACATTTATAAAAACATATTGCACTTACAAGTTCCACAACGGTTATACAGCGTAGAGTTTTTTTTGCCCCAGTCTCTCCCCCGTCAAGATAGTCGGCTGTCACAGGTATCCCTCCGCTCTCGGTGGACTTCCGACTGCCGCGGGCTCAGTCAGCTCTGTCCGCCTGCAACGCTAAGGGTCCTGCCGTCACCTCTTGTCTCTCTGTCTTCCGCGTTAAGCCCCGCCTTAAATGTTTTGTCACTCCGTGACTCATCAGAAGCTGGGGCCGAATGCTTCTGACAGCTATTTATTGTTCCCATCCCCCGGATGCGGTGTATCTCCGTTCTAGCACGTAACGCCCCTCTGCCACCACATTCCTCCTAGTATACTACTCATACCGATATTGCACTAGGTCGCAGCCAGCACACTACACGTATCATCGTTCTCCCACATAACGCCGTCCTGCCACCATAATCCTCCTAGTATGCTGCTCATACCGGATCTATTTATCCACTTAATACAGTACAATGCACTACATTAAAGTTATTTGACAGGCATGCCCAATTTAACCCGTTCCCCCTACAATTTATCCCCCTAAGCCTTGAATTTTATTTAATAAATAGGGACCCACCCCCGTAAAAGATAATTTTGTTTTGACCCTCCCCTCCGCACCCAGCTATCCCTGGTTAGGGGGCAGAATAAACTTATATCCAACTGGGGATAAGGTTATAGTTAGGCATACCCGCTCTATGTCAATATAAGATCAAATTATACGGTAAAAATAAAAAAAAAATTAAAAACGTAACCACTCCATGTAGAATGCCATCTACTATAATACTATAATCATCAGTACCAATCCTATTTGTATACATAATATGCATTAGGAGTTAGACCGTTGGAGACAAAAAAGGCTGCCCCCATCCACTGATTTCTGTCAGTTATAGGATCTGCAGCATGGGCACCATTTAGCCACCCAGTTCTATGCCCCCAAAAAACAAACAAGATCAATATCAATATTTAACCCCTCTAGCCTCAGGGTGCCCATGTTGAAGATCCACCTAGTTTCAGCCTGCAAAACCTTTTTCACCCTATTAGATCCCTAGGTGGATCTTCATGTATTGCCATGCAAACCTTTATTTTGGCCGGAGGTGCTCTTAAAAGGCTTCAGGAGAGTGTCCAGGTTTGTGACATCCTTCTTTTTTGCGCAAAGAGGTGAACTTGCATCAGCCAAGAAATTGGAAGGGGAAGAATGTATGTCCAGAGCCAGACTAATAGACTAGTACAGTAGAATACCTTTATAGTAATCTTCAAGGGACCTGGCCAAGTCGTTGACTAGATCAGAATTTTCCATACATTGAATAGTCATACAGGTGCATGGTTGGGACCTGGGGACTGAGTTTACTATATCCATAGGTTTACTATATCATAGTTTACTATGATGAGATTCTACTGTATTACTAGGCCAGTCTCCACATGAATGTTGTCATCCAGGGTCATGCCTCCGCCAGCACTGTATTGATGGGTTCAGACATATGCAGTTGCCAATCTGTGACACTGGATTTACATTCATTAAAATTGTGTTTATGGACAATGCTGAATTTGTGGTGATTTTTAAGCAGCATCTTCATCATTTTGATGATCTTTCTGGTTTTAATGTTGTGTGCTTTTTTTCCCCCAGACTAATTTGCACTGCATGTGCCTCCTATTGATATTATTTTGACAACAGCAGTAATTTCAAGTTACTACATTATATTTCTAAACTAACTACTTGATTCACTTTCTCTGCTACTGTATGACACATCCCCATAGACACACAGTAACTTAGAAGCTCCAGACTTGCATACGGCTTATGTTAATGCCACATGATCTCACTAATTAGAGAAGCAGGCGTTGAAGAAAACATATTTTTCCAACACATTAATAAGAAAAGAATGTTTTGAAATAAAAGTTAGATAATCCAGCTCAGCATGGAGAAGCCAGGATCTGTCTGTAAGTTTAATCCTGAAAAAGGAGAAATAGAATTCCCTTCCTTAAAAGACTTGCCACTGACAAAGCAGCCAGCAGGAATTCCCAGAGAAAAGATGGCTCTTTGTGTGAGAGACCTCATCAGAAAATGGAATATTATTTAATGGTCAATTTACCTCGCTTTCCTCAAATAAACATTACAAGTTGAAGAACTCTTAATTAAACTTTGCACGCTTGTTCTCTATAGCCCTTCTCTGACAGTGTAGCTGCACAGCTTTCAGATTCAGGTACAGCTCATCATTATTTTATATAAAACAAGATTAATGTGGGTTTTTTGGGGGCAATTAATTGTTAGGTGGTACAAAACGTGAATCCCTCGAAGGAGGTGCACCTAAATACTACGTCACTTTTAAAGTGGGTAATTAACACAATAAATGGACAACCCTATAAATGGTGATAGAATCAAATATGTATGAGGTATGTGACGACCAACAAGGGTTGAGACTAGGTCTATACTGCTGATATATGAACAATATAAACTTCTAGAACATGGGTAGTGTGGGAAGTTTTTTTCCTCACACCGTTGCTCATCTAAGTCTTAAAGGGAACCTAAACTGAGACGGATATGGAGATTTCCTTTTAAACAATACCAGCTGCCTGACTCTCCTGCTGACCAATTTGCTGCAGTAGTATCTGGATCTCACACCTGAAACAAGCATGCAGCTAATCCAGTCTGACTTCGGTCAGAGCACCTAACCTGCATGCTTGTTGAGGGGCTGTGGCTAAAAGTATTAGAGACACAGGATCAGTGGGAGAGTCAGGCAACTGGTATTATTTTAATAGGAAAAATCCATAGCCTTTTCAGTTTAGGTTCCCTTTAAGCACCCAGCATACCCCCAATTGCACATGTATAACACATTACCACATACCTCTAATTCCCTACATGTATCAACCCCTAAAAACAACAAGGATGCATAATACAGAGATAAACATACATGTGACAGTGGCTTACAGCAGTGCTGACAAATTGTATGGCAATTACAAACAACAATATGGTTGCATATCCATTGTGGCCTGCTGTGTCCAAGTGTTCTCTTTCCTGTGCTATTTTTCTGGACATATAGATGGAAACATTTTTAAAGACCTGTCAGTTCTAATGTAAATTTCACGTGTTTGTGAGAATATGCAAACTAGTGTCCTTAGTGGAAATTCAGCCTAAGTGACAAGGCGCTAGCAATCGAAAAAGGTAAGGAAATCTGTATTCTGTATGTTCAGAATCTTCCAGTTCCTATGTCAGAGTTTGGAACAAGCAGAGATTAGACAGTAGTTGAGGGGAATAACCTATAATAACCTTCTTGCCTTAAAAGGCTTGAAGGCTATGTGTGGTAGGAAACTTAAATTTCATCTGTGGTCTAAAACATTAAATGGCGTATAACTAAAAAAAAAAATTGCAGTGCAAAGGTGTGCTCAAAAAATTAGGACAAGATGAATTCATATTCTGCTTTTTGCAGTTAGGCTTACAGAAATCACTCACTACAAGTACCCTAAAGGTCCTTTTTCACGTTTCACAAGAGATGTATCTACCATTTTATTTTATGACCCATCCAATGAGGACCACAGACTGCACTGCTTAAATGTTAGACAACATATTGCCCATTACTAGCAAGCCACTTCTGTATGGAGAAAGTCAAATGCTCTGTTGTTTTTTTCGCTGAGGGCTCGTTTCCACTATAGCGGATCTGCATGCGGGCACCGCATGCGGATTCGCATAGGCAATACAAGTGGATGCGATTGTTTCCACTTGTGCGTCGTGTGGGTGCGTTTTGGTGTGCGGGGGAAATCTGCACAGCAGAGCCGTCAGATTTTGCGTGCGGCTGGAATGTGGGCGAATCGCCCGCAATGCTTTTAATAGGGAAATAGCATGCGGCTTTGTCATGTGGTTTTCCCCGCGATTTCGCATGTAATGTTATGGAAATTTACATAGGTAGTGACGTGGTTAAATTTGCCTGCTTCTTAGCCATGCGAAATCGCGGTGGAACAGCATGCGGAAATGCATCCGCATGCGATTTCGTCCGCGGTGGAATCCAGGCGATTCCGCACCGCAACAGTGGAAACGAGCCCTCAGAAAAACAGAGGGAAACGTGTTTAAGGCCATAATCGTAAGGTGGATTCAGCAAATAACCCTGGTCAACAGAGTACAGGGAAAACCTATGCCAGATTCAATCAGTGCACACTTTACACTCTGCACTGACCTCCAGTGACAAGAACCTCAGTTTTGGCAGCGGTTAGTTTTAGCCAGTTGTTTTTCATCTACCACTGAAGCTTAGCCAAACGTGTTTAGTTTTGCAATAGGGTCTGTCATGTTGTATTTGAATGGAAAATATAGCTGGGTGTCAGCAGCGTAGCTTTTTATTTTTCAATTCGTTAAGGAAACAACAAAGGAGATAGTGTAAAGTGCTGGTCCATACCATATTTAGTGGGACAGGGTTGGACAGGAAAGGCTACCCTTTGTTTTCTGGCAACTAAGAAGAAGGAACACCATTGGCGGGCTGCCACGGTACTCCTGCAGCCAGTTAACCACTTGAGGACCGTGGGCTTTACGGACCGGCCACTTTTTTTCCATTCAGACCACTGCAGCTTTGACGGTTTATTGCTCGCTCATACAACCTACCACCTAAATGAATTTTGGCTCCTTTTCTTGTCACTAATAAAGCTTTCTTTTGGTGCTATTTGATTGCTCCTGCGATTTTTACTTTTTATTATATTCACTAAAAAAGACATGAATTTTGGCAAAAAAATGATTTTTTTAACTTTCTGTGCTGACATTTTTCAAATAAAGTAAAATTTCTGTATACATGCAGCGCGAAAAATGTGGACAAACATGTTTTTGATTAAAAAAAAAAACATTCAGTGTATATTTATTGGTTTGGGTAAAAGTTATAGCATTTACAAACTATGGTGCAAAAAGTGAATTTTCCCATTTTAAAGCATCTATGACTTCTCTGACCACCTGACATGTTTCATGAGGGGCTAGAATTCCAGGATAGTATAAATACCCCCCAAATGACCCCATTTTGGAAAGAAGACATCCCAAAGTATTCACTGAGAGGCATAGTGAGTTCATAGAAGATATTAATTTTTGTCACAAGTAAGCGGAAAATGACACTTTGTGAGAAAAAAAAAAAAAAAAGTTTCCATTTCTTCTAACTTGCGACAAAAAAAAATGAAATCTGCCACGGACTCACCATGCCCCTCTCTGAATACCTTGAAGTGTCTACTTTCCAAAATGGGGTCATTTGTGGGGTGTGTTTACTGTCCTCGCATTTTGGGGGGTGCTAATTTGTAAGCACCCATGTAAAGCCTAAAGGTGCTCATTGGACTTTGGGCCCCTTAGCGCAGTTAGGCTGCAAAAAAGTGCCACACATGTGGTATTGCCGTACTCAGGAGAAGTAGTATAATGTGTTTTGGGGTGTATTTTTACACATACCCATGCTGGGTGGGAGAAATACCTCTGTAAATGACAATCTTTTGATTTTTTTACACACAATTGTCCATTTACAGAGTTATTTCTCCCACCCAGCATGGGTATGTGTAAAAATACACCCCAAAACACATTGTACTACTTCTCCCGAGTACGGCGATACCACGTGTGGCACTTTTTTGCACCCTAACTGCGCTAAGGGGCCCAAAGTCCAATGAGTACCTTTAGGATTTCACAGGTCATTTTGAGAAATTTTGTTTCAGGACTACTCCTCACGGTTTAGGGCCCCTAAAATGCCAGGACAGTATAGGAACCCCACAAATGACTCCATTTTAGAAAGAAGACACCCCAAGGTATTCCGTTAGTAGTACGGTGAGTTCATAGAAGATTTTATTTTTTGTCACAAGTTAGCGGAAAATGACACTTTGTGAAAAAAACCAATAAAAATCAATTTCCGCTAACTTGTGACAAAAAATAAAATCTTCTATGAACTCACCGTACTACTAACAGAATACTTTGGGGTGTCTTCTTTCTAAAATGGAGTCATTTGTGGGGTTCCTATACTGTCCTGGCATTTTAGGGGCCCTAAACCGTGAGGAGTAGTCCTGAAACAAAATTTCTCAAAATGACCTGTGAAATCCTAAAGGTACTCATTTCACTTTGGGCCCCTTAGCGCAGTTAGGGTGCAAAAAAGTGCCACACTTGTGGTATCGCCGTACTCGGGAGAAGTAGTACAATGTGTTTTGGGGTGTATTTTTACACATACCCATGCTGGGTGGGAGAAATAACTCTGTAAATGGACAATTGTGTGTAAAAAAATCAAAAGATTGTCATTTACAGAGGTATTTCTCCCACCCAGCATGGGTATGTGTAAAAATACACCCCAAAACACATTATACTACTTCTCCCGAGTACGGCGATACCACATGATTGGCACTTTTTTGCAGCCTAACTGCGCTAAGGGGCCCAAGTCCAATGAGTACCTTTAGGATTTCACAGGTCATTTTTGTTTCAAGACTACTCCTCACGGTTTAGGGCCCCTAAAATGCCAGGGCAGTATAGGAACCCCACTAATGACCCAATTTTAGAAAGAAGACACCCCAAGGTATTCCGTTAGGAGTATGGTGAGTTCATAGAAGTTTTTATTTTTTTGTCACAAGTTAGCGGAAATTGAAATTAATTGTTTTTTTTCACAAAGTGTCATTTTCCGCTAACTTGTGACAAAAAATAAAATCTTCTATGAACTCACCATACTCCTAACGGAATACGTTTGGGTGTCTTCTTTCTAGAATGGGGTCATTTGTGGGGTTCCTATACTGCCCTGGCATTTAAGGGGCCCTAAACCATGAGGAGTAGTCTTGAAACAAAAATGACCTGTGAAATCCTAAAGGTACTCATTGGACTTTGGGCCCCTTAGCGCAGTTAGGCTGCAAAAAAGTGCCAATCATGTGGTATCGCCGTACTCAGGAGAAGTAGTATAATGTGTTTTGGGGTGTATTTTTACACATACCCATGCTGGGTGGGAGAATAACCTCTGTAAATGACAATTGTTTGATTTTTTTTTACACACAATTGTCCATTTACAGAGAGATTTCTCCCACCCAGCATGGGTATGTGTAAAAATACACCCCAAAACACATTATACTCCTTCTCCTGAGTACGGCGATACCACATGTGTGACACTTTTTTGCAGCCTAGGTGCGCTAAGGGGCCCAACGTCCTAATCACAGGTCATTTTGAGGCATTTGTTTTCTAGACTACTCCTCGCGGTTTAGGGCCCCTAAAATGCCAGGGCAGTATAGGAACCCCACAAGTGACCCCATTTTAGAAAGAAGACACCCCAAGGTATTCCGTTAGGTGTATGGCGAGTTCATAGAAGATTTTATTTTTTGTCACAAGTTAGTGAAAAATGACACTTTGTGAAAAAAAACAAAAATCAATTTCCGCTAACTTTTGACAAAAAATAAAATCTTCTATGAACTCGTCATACACCTAACAGAATACATTGGGGTGTCTTTTTTCTAAAATGGGGTCAGTTTCTGGGGTTCCTATACCGCCCTGGCATTTTACGGGCCCAAAACCGTGAGTAGTCTGGAAACCAAATGTCTCAAAATGACTGTTCAGGGGTATAAGCATCTGCAAATTTTGATGACAGGTGGTCTATGAGGGGGCGAATTTTGTGGAACCGGTCATATGAAGGGTGGCCTTTTAGATGACAGGTTGTATTGGGCCTGATCTGATGGATAGGAGTGCTAGGGGGGTGACAGGAGGTGATTGATGGGTGTCTCAGGGGGTGGTTAGAGGGGAAAATAGATGCAATCAATGCACTGGGGAGGTGATCGGAAGGGGGTCTGAGGGGGATCTGAGGGTTTGGCCGAGTGATCTGGAGCCCACACGGGGCAAATTAGGGCCTGATCGGATGGGTAGGTGTGCTAGGGGGTGACAGGAGGTGATTGATGGGTGTCTCAAGGTGTGATTAGAGGGGGGAATAGATGCAAGCAATGCACTGGCGAGGTGATCAGGGCTGGGGCCTGAGGGCATTCTGAGGGTGTGGGCGGGTGATTGAGTGCCCTAGGGGCAGATAGGGGTCTAATCTGATAGGTAGCAGTGACAGGGGGTGATTGATGGGTAATTAGTGGGTGTTTAGGGTAGAGAACAGATATAAACACTGCCCTTGGGAGGTGATCTGACGTCGGATCTGCGGGCGAACTATTGGTGTGGGTGGGTGATCAGATTGCCCGCAAGGGGCAGGTTAGGGACTGATTATTGAGTGGCAGTGCCAGGGGGTGATTGATGGGTGGCAGTGCCAGGGGGTGATTGATGGGTGGCAGTGACAGGGGGTGATTGATGGGTGGCAGTGACAGGGGGTGATTGATGGGTAATTAGTGGGTGTTTAAAGGAGACAATAGATGTAAACACTGCGCTTGGGTGGTGATCTGATGTCGGATCTGCGGGCGATCTATTGGTGTGGGTGGGTGATCAGATTGCCCGCAAGGGGCAGGTTAGGGGCTGATTGATGGGTGGCAGTGACAGGGGGTGATTGATGGGTGATTGACAGGTGATCAGGGGGGATAGATGCATACAGTACACAGGGGGGGGGGGGGGGTCTGGGGAGAATCTGAGGGGTGGGGGGGTGATCAGGAGGGGGCAGTGGGCAGGGGGGGGATAAAAAAAATAGCGTTGACAGATAGTGACAGGGAGTGATTGATGGGTGATTAGGGGGGTGATTGGGTGCAAACAGGGGTCTGGGGGGTGGGCAGGGGGGGGTCTGAGGGGTGCTGTGGGCGATCTGGGGGGGGGGAGAAACAGTGTGCTTGGGTGCGACACAGGGTGGCTGCAGCCTGCCCTGGTGGTCCCTCGGACACTGGGACCACCAGGGCAGGAGGCAGCCTGTATAATACACTTTGTAAACATTACAAAGTGTATTATACACTTTGTATGCGGCGATCGCGGGGTTAACATCCCGCCGGCGCTTCCGTATAGCCGGCGGGATGTTGCGGCGGGCGAGCGGTGACAGGCGCCGGCAGAGGATCGCGTCACGGATGACGCGATCGCTCCGCCCATGCCCTTACAAGGACCACCGCCTCTGTGGGTGAGCTGGTCCTTAAGGGCTCCACTTCCCGGCCGCCCCTGTGCGTTAGGCGGTCGGGAAGTGGTTAAACAAGATTTCATGGTCAACTGTATCAAACCCCACTGAGAGATCAAGCTGTGTCAGGATGGAACACTCGTCTCTGGCCATGAGCAGATCATTGCAGATCTGGACAAGGACTTTTTTTGCAGCTGTATTTCTTCTTGAAGCCAAATTGTAGAGGGTTGAAGATGTTTTTTACTTGAGAGCCTGGCTTTAAGTTTGACATAGATTACCTTTTCAATAACTTTTTCCAGAAAGTGTAGTTTGCAGAAAGGTCTGTAGCTGCTCAAAATGTCTGGTTTCTTGAGTAGTAGTGACCTGATGATTGCTTTTTTTCAGGCAGGTAGGAAACTTCACAGCTTGCAGGGAACAGTTCACTATTTTGTGAATTGTTGCATGAACAGATCAGGGCATTGGAACATGGACTGTGTTGGGCCAGGGTCCAGGTCACACAAGTACTGTAGTTTGGTGAAAGGTTAGGAGGATGTTTGCGATATGTTTTGGTGATTACCTTGAAGTCAGACCATGGCATTACAGTAAGGGCTCGTTTCCACTATAGCGTTACGAAATCGCCGGCGAATCACCGCAGGCAAATCGCATGCGGGTGCGATTCCGCATGCGTTTTTTGCCGCGATTTCGCATGCGATTTCGCATAGGTAAGGCTGCATGCGATTTTAACCATGTCACTGCCTGTGTGAATTAACATGGGTACCTATGCGAAATCGCATGCGAAATCGCGGCAAAAAACGCATGGGGAAAACGCATGCGATTTCCCTATTAAATACATTGCGTGCGATTCGCCTGCATTCCACACGCAGGCGAATTCTGAGGCCCCTACCCTGCAGATTTTTTCTGCACAGAAAAACGTGCGGGGAAACGCACAAGTGGAAACAGTCCCATCCACTTCTACTGACTGTGCGGATCCGCATGCGTTGCCCGCATGCGGATTCGCGATAGTGGAAACGGGCCCTAAGTTGTTTTTGTATCGATTATGAGGCTCAACATAGGTTCTTGGTGCTGTGGATTTAATGGATTCAAAATTCATTACTCTGTTAAAATAGCTCAAATTTCCTGTTACTGTGCTTCCTAAAAACATTAATTAGACCATTACAAGTCATTAGCTGGCATGTTCCTTTAAAACTACTAAAATGTTTATTAGTAAGTGTAATGCCAGCAAATCACGGTGATTATTTTTAAATTTTACCTCCGTGCCCCATGCTGTTTGCTAAATGTGTGCTTTTAAAACTATTAACATACTTTTCATTGCAGCGTAATAAAATATTAATTGCTGAATTTTAAATTATCGCAGGCCTGCATATTCACTTACATTATGTAGTACGTTATATTCCACCTTTAGTTTTAGGTTAAACAGTAAATGATATCATTTGAAAACGTTCCCTGTCCTTTTTGACCTTTGCTATTTAACACCGGATTTTCATTAAGGTATAGTAATTAAAAAAATGCTGAAGCAGAGTTTTCCCAACAAACAATTTAATTCTTAATAAGTTCTACAGGAATGGGAAGTTAGGTTTGTCTAGATCAGTCAGTCTAGAGAATTATAATTGTGCATTGCAAAGTATAGAGTAGATGTGATGTGAATACAGTAGTGAATCAGCTAGCCAAAGGTAACAAAGTTACTTGTCTTTAGTTATATTTTCAGTATAAATAAAGTGTCTGTTGTCCTTGTGCTCTTCTTCTAAGTTCCACTTTGGTAACTGTGCTTATCAGTGCTGAACAAACCATTTAACTTGAAGCATTTCTACTGTCTTCTAAAAAATTCTAGCGGAACATCGCTAAAATGGTTAAACAACGCACGTTCTCCTGTTGTGAGGCTTCAAATCCGCATCCAAACTGGAGAGAACAGTATATTTTGTACTTGTTAAACACAAATGTATCAACACTGAAATGTAAACAAACACTCTGAGAAACTGTCTCTGCTTTAGGCACACACAGTGTTCAGAATAGCTCATTAGAAGATTTTAATATATAATAAAAAACAGTTATACTAGAAAAATAATAAAATACAATGCCAGCTTTCAGGGCATGAAAAACTACACTTTGGAAACTTGTAATTTGTAAACAGACCATATTATGTGTGCACAAAAGCAAATATGATAACTGTATGAGTAATAAAAGTAGGAAAATATATTTTTATTCAATGTTATGTCAGTGTTTCCGACCACTTTAAGTGAATGCTGAATGTGCAATCTTAACCTATTTTGGTTCCTGGACGTAGTTTCTACCATGCGCGCTACCGCAGCCGATCGCTCGCGCGCTCCCGGCCCGCAGTTCGTTAGCCAGGCAATCAGTGAATCGGGCTATGGTGCCCGATCACTGATTCCTCTCCCCCGCTGAAAAAGCAACAGCTTCTCTCGGAAGCTGCGCCTTTTCTGGCTGTTACCTCCCCCATGCGTCGCTCTAAGCGTGTGTTACGCTTAAAGTGACGTCATGTAAACAAACTCATGGCCGCCATCTTGTGGCCAAAAAGTAATACTACAACTAAAAGTAAAAAAAAAATGAAAATCAACACACATTTACATTATAACACTACTGTTTACCTCCAACCCTCCCAAAACTACCCAAATAAAATGTTTAATATATATATATATATATATATATATATATATATATATATATATATATATATATATATATATATATATATATATATATATATAAACATGTAAATATTTACCTGAGGGTCTAAACTTTTTAAATATCAATGTAAAGATGAAATATTTCTAATTTTTTTTATTTTAAACTTGTAAATAGTGATGGATGCAAAACGGAAAAAATGCACCTATATTTCCAAATAAAATATTGTCGTCATACATTGTGATAGGGACATAATTTTAACGGTGTAATAACCGGGACATATGGGCAAATACAATACGTGAGTTTTAATTATGGAGGCATGTATTATTTTAAAACTATAATGGCTGAAAACTGAGAAATAATCAATTTTTTTTTCGTTTTTTTCTTATTCTTCCTGTTGAAATGCATTTACAGTAAAGTGGCTCTTAGCGAAATGTACCCCCCAAAGAAAGCCTAATTGGTGGCAGAAAAAACAAGATATAGATCAGTTCATTGTGATAAGTAGTGATGAAGTTATAGGCTAGTGAATGGGAGGTGAACATTTCTCAAGTGAAAACGACGGAACGCGAATGGGTTAAAGGAGCACTACAGCAAAAAACTGTAATATGTAAAATATGTGAAAACCTATACAAATAAGTGTATTTTTTTTCAGAGTAAAATGAGCCATATATTACTTTTCTCCTATATTGCTGTCACTTACAGTAGGCAGTAGAAATCTGACAGAAGTGACAGGTTTTGGACTAGTCCATCTCTTCATAGGGGATTCTCAGCAAGGCTTTTATTCTTTATAAACAATGATGCTGGCCAGCTTCCCTGCTCGCTACACAGTTTTTTGGCCGTTGGACGGAGCAACTGCCATTCACTAAGTGCATTTGAAAATAAATATATCCCTGAGAATCCCCTATAAAGAGATAGACTAGTCCAAAATCTTTCACTTCTGTAAGATTTCTACTACCTACTGTAAGTGACCGCAACATAGGAGGAAAGTAATTTATGGCTCATTTTACTCTGGAAAAAATGTACTTCTTATTTATATATGTTTGCACATATTTTACAGTTTTTCGCTGTAGTGCCCCTTTAACCACTTCACCTCCAAGGATTTTTTCCCTTAAAAACCAGAACAATTTTCACCTGTCAGCCCTCCTTTTATTCATTCACCTATAACTGTATTACTACTAATCCCAACAAAACAATCTATATCTTGTTTTGTTTTGTTTTTTTGCCACCTATTAGGCTTTCTTTGGTGAGTACTTTTTGCTAATAATTATTTTATTGCAACTGCATTTTAACGGGAATAATAAGAAAAAAATGGGAGAATAAAATCACTATTTCTCATTTTTCGGCCATTCTAGTTACATGCTAATACATGCTACCGTAATTTAAACCCACACAATTTGACAATTTGTCCCGGATATTGCAACGTTAAAAATATTTCCTTAGTACTATGTAAAGGTATATTTTTTTCAGTTTTGCCTCCATCACTATTTACAAGCCCATAGTTTAAAAATTAACAGTAATATAATCTCTTGACATATACTGTATATTAAAAAAGTTCAGCCCGTAAAGTAACTATTTGTGTTTTTTCATTGTAAATATTTTAATGCAAAAAAAATATTTGGGTGATTATGGGAGAGGGTGGGAAGTAGAGTGTTTATTTTAAATGTATTTGTGGGCCTTTAAAAAAAAAAGTGTGCAGGTGCAATTTTATTATTTGACCACAAGATTTACTTCTTTTGCCCACCTGTAGTACGCTAAATAGGAAGTAATGCATGGATATACTCAGTCGGAAATAAACAAATGATCGCAGCATCTCATTGATGCCTGCTATCATTCACACGGCGACAGAGATTAATGAATGGGAACTGTGTTCCCATTAATTTAATAAATGTCCTGTGTAACGATCGGCTGCAATAATGAGCACGGAATCGCATGGAGATGAGCTGGAGTGAGCATCGGCAAGGGACATAGTAGCTACGACCTTGCGAGGTTGTCACAATTAAAATATATGTAAACAAATACAGATAAGAAGTGCATTTCTCCTAGAGTAAAATGAGCCATACATTACTTTACTCCTATATTACTGTCACTTACAGTAAGTAGTAGAAATCTGACAGAACCGGCAGGTTTTGGAGTAATCCATCACCTCATGGGTGATTCTCTGGGATTTCTGTATTTTCCAAAAGCACTTAGTGAATGCCAGTTGCTCCGTCACACTGCCCAAAAAAAAGTGTACGGTGAACAGGGAGGCGGGCCAGTATTTTTATGGAAATCTTTTTCAGGGAGTGTCTTTATAAAGAATAAAGGCCACACTGAGAATCCCCTATGGAGAAATGGACTAGCCCAAAATCTGTCGATAATGTCAGATTTGTACCACTTAGTGTGACAGCAACATAAGAGACAAGTAATTTATGGCTCATTTTGCTCTGGAAGAAACAATCTTCTTAACCTCCTGAGCGATAATCCCGAGCTGAGCTCGGGGTATAACGCGCAGGAGGATTTCTCAGGCCCTGGTGGGCCGATTTGCATAATTTTTTTTTTGTTACACGCAGCTAGCACTTTGCTAGCTGCGTGTAACTTCCGATCGCCGCCGCTCGCCGCCGATCCGCCGCCGCTCGCCGTGCCGTGCAGCCCCCCCCCCCTACCGACCCCTTGCGCAGCCTGGCCAATCAGTGCCAGGCAGCGCTGAGGGGTGGATCGGGACTCCCTCTGACGTCACGACGTCCATGACGTCGGTGACGTCATCCCGCCCCGTCGCCATGGCGACCGGGGAAGCCCAGCAGGAAATCCCGTTCTGAACGGGATTTCCTGCTTACTCTGATCGCCGAAGGCGATCGGAGTGGGTGGGGGGATGCCGCTGCGCTGCGGCTATCATGTAGCGAGCCCTGGGCTCGCTACATGATTTAAAAAATAAAAAAATTTAAAAAATAGTGCTGCGCCACCTCCTGGGCGATATAATTGTATCGCCCAGAGGGTTAATTGAATGTGGGTGGATAGATAGATGGATATCTGGTGGACTGCTGCATACTATTACATATATAGAAGAACAGTCTCTGCCTGCTCCTTATGCTTTATAGGACCTGTAATAATAGTGTGCCCCTTCCCCTTCCACCAACCTTATAGTGGATATTCTATAACATCTAACATGAAACTCTACAAACAGTAGAAGGATAACTTTGGATCTCTAACCTGTGCTGAGATATGTGGAAGAACGTATGTTTTGGGTCACTGACAGCAATATAGATCCAGTGAAGGATTACAACCTTCACAGGAAAATGTGTTCCACTTTATTGTTGCTTGTTGTTTTAGTTTATTCCATTCTTATATTTACCTTGACAGCAATTTACAGCTTTGCAGTCACTGCAAGAGAACAATATAAAAAGCTCTCAAGGATGTATGAAAACATGGACAAGCTCTACCAAAGTCTTATGGAATTCTATGTCCTTGATGCAAAGAAAGTTTCTATAGAAGAATTTTTCACAGATCTGAATAACTTCAGGACAATGTTTATGGTATGTGCTACAGCTTCTATGTGCTATGGTTTCCATGTGTCCATTTCTTTAATTTCTGACTGGGTGCTCACTTTTACAAAAAAATGTTTATAAAGTATGTTTGTATTTCGTAGCACTGTACAGTGTACAGGGTTAAGTAGGGAGTTAAAATTATTAATAGTACACCATTATATACTAAAATGCCCAACAATATACTTTACAAATACATATTGTATATAGATCTTACAAAATACAACATCTAATAGTCCCTGGACACGTGGGTAGATCCAAGGAAGTGAGCCTACCCAGAAACAACATGCCTTGGTTTGCTTTTGTGATGTTTAGCCATGGATTACATATATATTTTTGGGGTGAAGCACATATGTAAATAGTAGGATATTCTGTATTTCAGTTTACTCCATACCTTATTCAGTGTTCTCCCCAGGCTCTTTTAGCCGGGTGCTCCACCCAGCTAATTTTGGTGAGCACCCGGCTGTCATTGGCTCGCCTCCTCATCTTTCTCTTATGCTGTAAGCAGAATTGCGCCAGCCCTGCATTCCCCCCTCGCATCCCACCTGGCTACTTTTTCATGCCTCCCGGCTGGAAAAAAATTCTGGAGGGAACACTGCTTATTGTTTCTAGAGCAAAACACTAGTTAGGATGGCACAGCTGGAGCAGAGGAGATAGCCCGGTGCATGGCTGTTTCAAGGAGTGTGTTTTTAAGGATACACTTAAAGGTTTCAAGACTCAAAGCATGATAAATGCAGTAGAATTTATAGTAAATTCTAAGGTACCAGGAAAAGTAATTTATTATATCAGAAGTTTATTATATCAGAAATGGTCATACATTGTATATTTATACAGACACATTTGCTGGGAGCGGAGGACTAAGTTTACTATATCCAGTTGTTTACTATATCAGTTTACTATAACGAGGTTCTACTGTACTGTACAGAAAAGAGTTCAGAGTAGAGGGGAATTCACTGAGAACTTGTGTATGAGTGGGAGGAGTTGCCCAGTGCACTGTATTTGTGAGATGGAGACATCGTTGTCGGATATAATATTTGAGATACATTGGAGAAACACCACTGAAGGTTTATAATAATCATCATCATTTCTGTCTGAATTGGAAGGAGGAAAGAAACCCTTTAAAGAGGCACTTAAGTCACAAAAAAAGAGTTTTACTCACCTTGGGCTTCCCTCAGCCCCCTGCAGCTGATTGGTGCCCTCGCCGTGTCTCTCTCGCCTCCCGTGGTCGCTGGCGGGAGCGGGAGGATCAGAGAGACACGGCGAGGGCACCGATGAGCTTTTTTTTAGTGACTTAAAGTTCACTTTAACCACTTCACCACAAAGGCGTTTTTACCATAACGGACAAGGGCGATTTTCACCTATCAGTGCTCATCCCTTTCATTTGCCAATGGCTTAATCACTACTGATCACAGTGAAATGATCTATATCTTGTTTTCTCTAATTGTCATCTGGGACAACCCGAGATCCGGCTCCGCCCAGGATCTGGGGAAACTCCACTCCAAACCAAGAAGTTTAAAAGCCCCCGCCCTCCCTCATTCCTCAATCCTCAGTTTATTCCGTCACGAAACACCATTGGAAGCAAGCTCCCATCTAATTTTTATTATTTTGTGGCACTCACCGGAGGGTGGGTTTATTTGCTAAGAAGGGCAGAGGAACAGGGCAGTGTGAAGCGATTTACGGAGGTAACGCTGAGCTGCAGGTTCCTCTGCATTACTAAGGTAGCGACCAAGTGTGGGAGAGTGGTCTGCATACCTTTTCCTCTCTTCGCCAGACGCCGGCTCTCAAGGCGTATTAGGCATCTGTGGCTTCTGGGTGTGATGTCAGGCGCAGAAGGAGGGGCGAGAGCGTGCTGATGTCACGCGGCCGCAAGGGGGGAGGATCGCGGAGATCCAGGAAATAAGTCAGTGTTTTCCTGGCGTCTCCTCCAGCGCGCTGTGTCCATTGAGGAGGCATGCCGCAGCAGCAGTCAGAGGTGGCAGGCACGGCACCTAAGTCCTCCACACAGACGCAGCCATCTGGGTCTGGGGTGGTAAGTCCTCCAGTGGAGGGTGATATTTTTTGATATATTCTAATCACCTTTGGATGACTTCTCAGTTACATGTCTATTTTTCTGTGTTTTATTATAGGCAAAGACTGAGTCTAGAACTAATTTACGCCCAGATATAAAAGATGTGGGTTGTGTAACACTAAAATTGCTCCAGATGCCCCTAAAAATGTTTGTCAAGCATGCACAGATTCTATTGTAGTATCTGAGACATCTAACATTTTAAAAGGAGTTATGGAGGCAGTTAATAAGAATATGCAAGAGACTCTAGATAGATTTGAGTCTTTTGTTCCTCCCCCCACTAATTCCCTTCCAGGTCCTTCTGGTTTATTTTCTCAGCCACCGACTATGCCTGATATATTGGGAGCTGAGGAGGAGGAAAATGAGGAAGAGGAGGGGGAAGATATTTCTGGGTCAGTCTCTTTATAAGAGGGGGAACAGCCCAGGTCAGAGGATTCAGAGAAAGAGGATATAGCAAGGACTCCTAGATTTCTTTCTTCTCCGGATGAATCTTCTGAGTTATTAAAAGCGGTGTACTCCACGGAACAAATTAAGGAATCTGTTCCGGAGATTACACCTCAGGATCAGGTGTATTCAGGTCTTGGCCAATCTACAGGGAGAGTGTTTCCTATTCATAAAACTCTACAGAAAATTATTACCTCACAATGGCAGAATCCTGAGAGGCCTTTGTTTATACCTAAATCATCCAAAAGGAAATTTCCTTTTGCTCAATCAGAGATTGACAAATGGACTAAATGCCCAAAGCTTGATGCATCCTTGTCTAAGTACTCTAAAGACTCTGACTTATCTTTTAAAGACTCTGGGGTCCTCAAGGATGTGATGGACAAAAAGGTTGATTCCCTCCAAAAGAAGGCTTGGGAATCGGCGGCTTTTGGCTTTATCCCAGGGATTTCAGCCACCTGCATCTCACGCAACCTGAGAATTTAGATGGATAATTTAGTTAAACAAATCTCTAAGGCGGTTCCTCTTAAAGATTATGCAGCTTCCCTCCTGGTTGTTCTTAAAGCGGTAGCCTTTTTAGAGGGCGCGGTCACTGAACTTAAAATACGGGTATCGGCACGTACTACGGTTCTCATTACCTCTGCCCGACGAGCTGTGTGGTTGAAAACCTGGGAGGGAGACCAGACATCTAGAAACAAGCTTTGTGCTATTCCATTTGAGGGTAATCTTTTATTTGGATCAGGCTTAGAGGATATTTTAGCCCGTTCTGCTGAAAAAGGGAAGCAATTCCCTAACAGGAAGAGAAATCCTAGAACTAGGCCTTTCGTTCCTAAAAAACAAGGAGGTGAACAGGTAAAAAATAGGAATGTGCAGAGGAAATGGTCCTTTCCGAAAGGAAAGGAGAAAGGAGGGTTCATTCTTGGCAAGACTGAACCCCCAAGCAGAATACCGTATATACTCGCAAGCAAGCCGACCCGCATGTAAGCCGACCCCCCCCAACTTTTACCTGAAAAAACAGGAAAAAATTATTGACCCCCATATAAGCCGGGGGGTATGAAATGCTGGCCGCGTGATCCCCCCCAGTGTGTCCCAGTATAGCTAGTATAGTGCCCAGTATGGGTAGGTAGTCCCCCAGTATAGCTAGTAAAGTACCCAGTATAGCTAGTAAAGTACCCAGTATAGCTAGTAAAGTACCCAGTATAGCTAGTATAGTGCCCAGTATAGCTAGTATAGTGCCCAGTATGGCTAGTATAGTGCCCCAGTATAGCTAGTATAGTGCCCCAGTATAGCTAGCATAGTGCCCCAGTATAGCTAGCATAGTGCCCCAGTATAGCTAGCATATAGTGCCCAGTATTGCTAGGTGGGTGGGTAGGTAGTTAATGCCCCTCCCCGCGGCCGCGCTGCTATTACCTTAGGCGGTGCCGCTTCCTCTATACCCGTCCAGCTCCGTAACTAATTCACAGCAGCGCACCCCTCGGCGGCTGCTGTGTGATGACGGAGAAAACCATAGAGAGCGGCTTCCTGTAGCGGCGATATGTATCGCCGTTACTATGGGAACCGCTCTCTATGGTTTCCTCCGTCATCACACAGCAGCTGCCGAGGGGAGCGCTGCTGTGAATTAGTTACCGGAGCAGGAAGGGGATAGAGGAAGCGGCGCAGCTTAAGGTAATAGCAGCGGCGGCCGCGGGGGGAGCAGGGAGGGGCACTACCTACCCACCCACCTACCCATACTGGAACATAACTCGCAAGCAAGCCAACCCCCCAACTTTTTGGGCCACTTTTGGGGGGTGAAAAATGTTGCTTGCTTGCGAGTATATACGGTAAATGACGTTTTAGCAGTAGGTAATTTATTTTCGGTTGGAATGGGAGAGATTAAATCCCAATCCCTTTGTTTTGCGTATCATAAAAAAAGGATATCGCCTTCAGTTTTCAGTCAAACCCCTTGGAAGGAAGTTTGTGAATTAGTTTCTGAAAGACCCCGAGAAGGCCAGAGGTCTGGAAATAGAAATACAGAAACTTCAAGAAAAAAGAGTAATTATTCCAGCTCCCCAGGGAGAAGAATTCCAGGGGTACTACTCCCATGTCTTTCTGGTGAAGAAAACCAGCGGGAAGGGCTGGTGCACACCGAGCAGGTTTTTCTGCGCTTTTGCAGCCGCTTGCGGCTGTGGATACGCTTGGTCAATGTATCTCAATGGAGTGGTTCACACCAGAGCAGGAGGCGTTTTGCTGAAACGCATACTCCCGGGGTGAGGCATTTTTTGGATTGCGGAGGCGTTTCTGCCTCCAATGTAAAGTATAGGAAAAACGCTAACCACTCTGAAAAACGGCATTTCAGAGCGGTTTTGCAGGCGTTTTTGTTACAGAAGCTGTTCAGTAACAGCTTTACTGTAACAATATATGAAATCTACTACACCAAAAACGCTTCACAAAACCGCAAAATGCTAGGTGAAACGCTACAGAAAAATAAGAAAAAGCGTTTCAAAATCTGCTAGCATTTTGCGGATCTGCTAGCGGGTTTTGGTGTGCACCAGGCTGGAGTTAAGATTTATTTTGAATCTAAAGTCTCTCAATCCTTTTCTGACTTACAAGAAATTCAGGATGGAGTGCATTTATTCAGTAAGGGGTCTATTGCAGGGGAAGGAGTTCTTTGTCTCAATAGACCTCCAAGACGCCTATCTGCACATCCCGATCTTTCACAGACATCAGAAATTTCTAAGGTTTGCAATCTGAGCTCCTTCCCACATACGCCATTTCCAGTTTGAGGCACTCCCATTTGGCATAGCATCAGCCCCACGGGTGTTCACGAAGGTTTTAGCAGAAGTCATGAAGGAGTTGAGAATCCAGGGAATTTCAATAATTCCATATCTGGACGATCTTCTGGTTTTTGCAGAAACAAGAGATCTGGTCTGTTCACACAGAGATATTGTCATCGAGACGACATCTCAGGCTGGGTGGATGGTCAATTACAACAAGTCAGCTCTGGAACCAGTCCAACAAATTACATTTCTGGGCTACAGGATAGACTTGATAAAAAATGAAGATCTTTTACCTCCAGACAAAATTCTGAAGATACAATCAGAGGTAAATTCTCTGATGACTCGAGAGGCATCCTCTCTTCGTCAAATCATGAGAGTCTTCGGTCTATTTTCAGCATCCATTCCAGCAGTGACGTGGGCTCAGTCTCACGGCAGATGCCTTCAAACCCTGCTTCTTTCCAATTGGGACAAATCAAAGGATTCCCTGGATCTTCTGATTTCTATTCCCGAGTCAGTGAGGTCCAACCTACTGTGGTGGTTGAACAGTCAAAACCTGAGCGAGGGTCGTTTTTGGAGACAGATGCATCCAGTAAAGGTCTTTATGGATGCAAGTTCCTGGGGCTGGGGGGCAACAGCCAGGGGAAAACATGCACAAGGAAGTTGGCCTCAGACAGTAAGCAAAAGATCATCCAATTTCAGAGAACTGATGGCAATTCAGAGGGCTCTTATATTTTTTTCAGTCCCTGATAGAAGGGAATCATGTGTTGGTATTTTCGGACAACATCACGATGGTGGCTTATCTTTCAATACAGGGAGGGATGAGGTAATTCGATCTCATGACTCTCTGTTCGGAAATTATGATCTGGGCAGAACCTCGAGTTCTGTCTTTGGCAGCGATCCATATAAAAGGGTCTCTCAATGTAGAGGCGGATTTTTTAAGCCGCCAGCAGATGAACCAATCCGAATGGGAACTCCATCCGGAGGTTTTTCAGATGTTCGTAGAGAAATTTGGGGTACCGTAGATAATCTCTGAGCATCCCCGAAGAACGCGAAAGTAGGATGTTTCTTCTCTCTTCACAGATGCAGCAGGTCTCTGGGATTGGATGCTCTGAGTCTTCCTTGGGAATTTGTTCTAGGTACGCTTTCCCTCCAACAGTTCTAATTACCCCAGGTCCTTCTAAAGCTACAAAGAAAAAGGAGGAAACCTTATCTTGATTGCACCCCAATGGCCAAAAAGGCCATGGTATGCAACGTTACTGAGAATGGCGGTACAGCCTCCGTGGCCTCTACCTCTTCATCCAGATCTGTTAATTCAGAGGCCTCTAAGTCATCCCAGACCACAGTTATTCAAACTGGCAGAAAGGGTAATTTTGAGACAAAAGGGTCTTTCAGAGAAGGTTTTATAGAGACCTTAATGAGGTGTAGAAAACCTGTAACTGAGAAGATTTATCGAAAAGTTTGGAAAGTCTGTTTAGCATGGTGTGATTCTCATTGCAAGAATCAGAATTTAACCAGTTCTGTTCTGGAATTTCTTCAGGACGGTTTCGATATGAAATTAGCTCCCAGCACTCTCAAGGTCCAGTGTTTAGCTCTATCTATATTGTTGGATAGACACTTAGCACAAGAGGAATTAGTAAGAATTTTTTTCAAGGCATTACAGAGATCTACTCCTGTTAAGCTAAAGATTTTTCCCTCAGTGGGATCTGTCTTTAGTGCTTAAGAGCCTTACAGGGGGTCCTTTTGAACCCATAGAAAGTATTGATATTACATTTTTGACACTCAAAATAACTTTTCTAATTGCTATAATGTCGTCCAGACGTTTGGGCGATCTTCAGGCATTATTCATTAAGGATCTGTTTCTCGTTATCTGTCCTGACCGTGTGAGACTCAGACTAGATCCGTCTTATCTACCTAAAGCAGCCTCTGAATTCCATAGGTCTCGGGAATTATTCTGCCTTCATTTTGTTCCAGGCCAGCTGGGGTTAGAGAGGAATCCTTTGTTTGGATGTTAGGAGATCTTTACTTATTTATCTTTCCAGGACTAGAGAATTCAGAAAATCTAGTAATTTATTGGTTCTATTTTCAGGGAAAAATAGGGGTCAGCAGGCATCCAGACAGACAATTGCGAGATGGATTAGACAGACCATTACCTTAGCCTATGAGGGCAGTGACACTCCCTTACCAGATAACATTAAAGCTCACTCAACTCGCTCTTTATCCACATCATGGGCAGAGAGGGCAGGAGCCACCATACACCAGATTTGTCAAGCGGCAACATGGTCAAATGCATCTACCTTTATCAAGCATTACAGAGTGGATGTTTTATCACAACAAGACCAGTCGTTTGGCAGAAAGGTGCTTCAGGCAGTGGTCCCTCCCTAGGTGAGTCTTTAGCAAAGACTTCTTGTCTATCTCTCAGGTTGTCCCGGATGACAATTAGAGAAATACTCCTATTAGACCTACTGGTAATGGAGTTTCTGGTTGTCATCCGGGACAACGTCTATAACCCTTCCCGCTAATCGGGAGCACAGGGAATTTTTAGTCACTTGTAGGTGTCTATTTCTTCCTTCATCTTGGTGTTACTGGTATACTTACTTTCAGACGCACTGAGGATTGAGGGAGGGCGGGGGCTTTTAAACTTCCTGGTTTGGTGTTTCCCAAGATCCTGGGCGGAGCCGGATCTCGGGTTGTCCCGGATGCCAACCAGAAACTCCATTACCGGTTGGTCTAATAGGAGTATTTTTTCACCACCAATTGGGATTTTTGGGGTTGATATTTGTTTTCAGTAATTACTTTATTTTCTATACATTTTAAATGGTAAAACAAGGAAAAAATGAAAAAATACACTATTTCTCCAATTTCATCCCCTTTAGTTTTAATATAAACACTGCTACTGTGCATAAAACCTACTGCTGCTACTGCAGCAGAAGGCCGTACCGGGTGTCACTCCTGTCGGCTACGAACAGGAAACTGAAGTTACGCATATGCAGAGGCTCACCTATACAAAATTGGAAAAATATTGCCTGGTCTGATGATCTGATGAGTCTTGATTTCAACTGCAACATTTTATAAATAACATGAAAACTTAGATCCATCCCGTTCAGGCTGCCGGTGGTGTAATGTTGTTGTAATTCTTTCAGGATGACACCATTAGGTTTAGGCGTCTTCTGTGGTTTGAATCCCCAAATGGGTCACTGTATTATCTTTTACCATGCAGACAATTATATATTCATTTTCAACTATTGATTTTTGCAGAACAGTTTATGTTCAACATGTTTCTTAAATCAGAAATGCTGGATGTAATGCATATGATTAAAATCAAATGTATGAGCTTTGTCTCATTTCACTCTTGTGGGAAGGGAAGTGGAGGAAAAAGAGGGTGTGTGTGTGTGTGTGTGTGTGTGTGTGTGTGTGTGTGTGTGTGTGTGTGTGTGTGTGTGTGTGTGTGTGTGTGTGTGTGTGTGTGTGTGTGTGTGTGTGTGTGTGTGTGTGTGTGTGTGTGTGTGTGTGTGTGTGTGTGTGTGTGTGTGTGTGTGTGTGTGTGTGGGGGGGGGGGGGGGGGGGTTATGATTGAGGAAGAAAGAGAGGAAGGAAAAATGGGAACGGAAGGGAAAAGGTGGGGGCTGGGGAATACTTGATTAGGAGGGCAGGGGAATAAAGTAGAAAACATATGGTAGGGGAAGGAAATTGATTTGTGTAAAAAGGGGGAAGAAGTGGAGGGGGGGGACCTTTTGAAAGAGACTTAACTTAGGTGAGCTGAACTTTCTTTTATTTGCTGCACTCTGGGTGAAGCCCATGAGTCTTTTTCAATGATTATTTGCTGTGCAAGACAGAGGTCTGTTTGCTTTATCTTTTTGGCTGATAGATTAATTTGGTGGTCTCTATGCCTATGCGTTTTAAACCAACTCAAAATCTATAACATCTACTTCCATATTTGTCATTCCCTTTTCTTATGACAGTTTCCTCAACCATTCTTTTCTGAGGGAGCTACTCTCAAAATGTTTTGATGAAAACTATGATGCAGATTAAAAACAATCCAGTCTGAAAAATTGTGTAGCTGTCATGCGGTAACAATGTTTTAACCTTTAGGCTAATTTCACACCAGGACGTTGCGTTAGAGGGGGCGTTAAGGTCGCATAACGTCCCCCTAACGGAACGCCTGGTGGTGCTGGATCTGGACGTCAGAGTGAGCCGCGTTGTGCAGCTCACTCTGGCGTCAGTGATGCCTTGATGCGCACTCTTGTGCGCATGCGGCATCACGTGGTCCCGCCGGCCTATCGCCGCACCGAGCGGCTGCTCCAGGAAGTAAACACTGCACGTCATAACGTGCAGTGAATATTAATTAGCCATGTGCCTGGCCGCTCTCCGCTCCTCCCCCACATTACTGAGCATGTGCAAGCAGTCTAACGCGGCTCAGCCGCGTCCAAAGTACTGCATGCAGTACGTTGTCTTGTGGCGCAGCGTTACAATGTAAAGCAACGTCCGCACTGTGAACAGCCCCATTGATTTTTCATTACTGTGCGGTGGGCTGCGTTACAGGCTGCTCTAACGTGCACCTGTAACGTCCCACTGTGAAACCAACCTTAAATCCATTTGTATCTGCTGTTACCCCGAGTTAATTTTCTTGGTCACACTTTAGAGTAGCGGAACACCCCCAGTAATTTTGCATATGTTCTACACCTGTAAGTGCATGACTGCATTTAAATAAGAGGTAGTGCCAAATTTCAGGGACCCTCTGGTTCTCACTATACGAGAGCGCTGCTGGTCTCAAAGTATGGGAATCTGTTATACACCCCTCACTATTCCTCTAAACCCGCAGCTGAACTCTGATCCCCTACCTTTCGTGTCCCTACCTCTCCCTATAGATTGCAAGCCTTCGGGCAGGGCCCCCCTCCTTGTGTCTCCTACCTGTTCATGCACCTTCAATACCATACACCCATCCTATGGATCTGAGTGAACCTAACTTGCCTAATCTCCATGCTCCCATCCAGTGACTGACTAAACATTACCTTGTACTCGTACCGTGCTGCGTTATCTGGTTTGCATGTATTCCTGTATTGTCGTATTGCTGTATGTCACCCCTAAATGTCCAGCGCTACGTAATATGTTGGCACTTTATAAATACAATAAATAAATAAATAAAAATACAGCATAAAAATCTGGTATGTGAATTAACCTATCACTAATTTCACAACCTTAACCTTTGCAAGAATTAAAAAAAAAGTCTGTTTTTCATTAATTCTTTACAGAATTAAATCATTAATTCACCACTAATTGCTTGCAGGATTAGGTACCTTAAATCAACTTAAATATAATTTAAGCCATGGCTGTATCCTAATCTTCCTGTGGACAAACAGACTTATTGCATAGCGTGACTGGAAGCCTTGTGGCCTGGGAATTAGGAAGGTATCCGGTTTCAACTGTAGAATAAATTGCATTGAAAACCATTACTGGGAAAGCCATATAATATGCTTTACCTAGTGACAAAATATGGCTTTATCAATAGTCGCCTTGCTTTCTGTTCTGCTGATAAGATTTCATATAAAAGAGGACTTATAAAAATCAGCATTACTACTTTGTTGCCCCTCACTGCTGAGTTCCTAAAAAACAAATGCATTAACATAATTTACAATTAACATATCTAGTTTTAAGATGCGAGTTGAAAACTGGAAATCAGACCGTGCTTCAGGGGATATTGGAATCCATCTGTGGTTTGGAAAAACATTATTTACAGTCCATATTATTTCACAATGTTTGTGGTTGTGAGTGCATTTAATCTTTATTTTTTATTGTTATTATTTCCTTTCATTGACTTCTCCATGCACAGCCATGTATTTGCTTTACCTTAAGGAAATAATGTATAAGGGAAATAGTAGGACAAAAGATTTCCCGAGTAGGCTGGCAGAAAGACTTCTACCCCATCGATAATATAAGTGGACCTCTGCCATTCTTCACACAAAAAAAAAATAGCCTCCCACTTTCACCCTAAATGAGCTATTAATATAATTTTGTGCCATGCATAATTTACTGAGGAGAGTATAATACAAACTGTTGGAGATCTCAGATCTGACTGTGTAATGTTACAATTATTTGAATAGCAAATTCACCAGCTACAATACTGAATGCACCATCAAGACACAAAGACGCAGGAGGACTCAGGATTTCTTATTATAACTGGCTCCATATGTCTATAAATGGAAAATAATGTTGTGGATTACAGAGTACAGAATTTACATGGTTCTGGGATTTTCTGTGAAATGAAAAATGTGCGAAGGACAATGCAGGTTTAGCTGACTTTATATGTATTGAGCTGTCCATGTTCTACACGTGTGTGATTATGTAGCCTTGCTGGCATTTTGATTGTAAACAAAAACTTCTTTTGGTGTATTTCTTTCTTTAACCACCGGGAAGGACCTCCCATAATACAATAATGTTGGTATCTAGCGGTGGCCCTGAAACCTTAAACCATGATTATACAACTTAAGAGACACTGAAGCGAACAAAAAAATATGATATAGTGAATTGGTTGTGTAGTACAGCTAAATAATAAAGCATTAGGAGCAGAGACATAAGTCTAATTGTTTCCAGTGCAGGAAGAGTTCAGAAACTCCAATTGTTATCTATGCAAATTGCCATTGAGCTCCAGGACTTTCAAAGTCACAGAGAGCTCTGACTTCTGAATAGGTTATCTCAACTGTATTGTCTTTTTCTTTTGCAGAGAACAGTTCAGGACAGTTCAAAAGTTCACTGCCTGTTCTATAAAACATTTAGAATGCTGAATAATGTGTAAACTGCAAATATTAGATAATGATGCATGTTATAAAAAAAACAAAAAAAAAACGGTATAACTGAAAATAAAAATGTGAAAATAGTTTTTTTTTTGCTACCGATGTTCTAGTAATTACCCCTACTACACAACCAATTCATTATATCATAATTTTTTTTTTTCGCTCAGTGTCTCTTTAAAGGGACACTTAAGTCAAACAAAAAAAATGAGTTTTACTCACCTGGGGCTTCCAATAGCCCCCTGCAGCTGTCCGGTGCCCTTGCCGTCTCCCTCCGATCCTCCTGGCCCCGCCGGCAGCCACTTCCTGTTTCGGTGACAGGAGCTGACAGGCTGGGGACGCGAGTGATTCTCCGCGTTCCTGGCCACAATAGCGCCATCTATGCTGCTATAGCATATATCATATACCATATAGCAGCATAGAGGGTGCTAATGTGTCTGGGAACGCGAAGAATCACTCGCGTCCCCAGCCTGTCAGCTCCTGTCACCGAAACAGGAAGTGGCTGCCGGAGGGGCCAGGATGATCGGAGGGAGACGGCGAGGGCACCAGACAGCTGCAGGGGGCTATTGGAAGCCCTAGGTGAGTAAAACTCATTTTTTTTGTTTGACTTAAGTGTCCCTTTAAGTCAGCAGGTTGAGGACTGTAATGTGGATTTGCAGGTAGATTTTGGAAAATAGCTTTACTATACCTGGCTTTCCGTCATTATTTTCATCCAGAATAGATTGTAGATGTGAGGCATTTTTTCCAATGGCGTCTGAATTGCATACTTTCCCGGGCAATTCAGCCTTCTGTCTGCCATCCACGAGCGCCTTGTTTTAGCATATCACCAAGTGCTATGTACAGTATGCTTACCAGGGTTTCGGCTTGAGTTTTTATCAGTGAATAGCTATATGACAGCTGAGAGTGCTAAAATATGCCCACAAATATGATAAATATCGCTTTTGGGTCTATTATTAATTACAGTAACTTGATATGACACCATTAATGCATAGACATTTTTTTTTTACATGTGATATATACTGGTTTGTAGGATTACATTATACATTCCCTCACATTTGCCATTTCAAGCACTTTCTTTCAAACCTATGAGCAATTAAGATTTTTTTCCCTGAACATTTGAATTGCTTAAAATAAAATGAAAATAGTGATTGAAGTGTTTTAATATTGTACTAAAAGAAGATAAAGCACATGAAATAATTTTCATAGTGTCACAAAAGACAATATTGTGTGATGGTGTGACAACCTCTTGGAGCACGCCTCAAGCAATTCACAGTTTTATCAAGAATATTTCCCGTTGCCTTTTCTAGAATACCGTGAGCAGGCTAGATTCTGATACACGATGTCTTTGCAACTGAAGTTTGTAAATAACGCACAACTCTGGCTGTATGTGATCTGCCAAGACTGTATGTTTAAACAGAACAGGGCTGACAAATCACCTAGACTGAATTTAGCCTCTGGGCTATGTACAAGGCCTAGCGGTGCACGGTCGTGTCTTGTCAGTGTACTCAAGTCAGAACTGAGGAGAAAGAAAATTCACACTTAAAACCTGCTATCTTGTAGTTTTGAGTCCGTGTTTTGAAATTCCAATAAAAATATATGCTTGCACAGAAAGGGAAGTGTTTTAGTCATCGTCCGTTAAAGAGGTTGCATTGAGATTTTAGTCATTTAAACTTTAGGACGTTTTGGAAAAGTTAAATAGACATGTAAATAACAATACAATCTAATTATTCAACTTCTTCCAGACTGTACGGCTCCAGCCCCTTAGAGCCCATTTCCAATACGTACAAATATGCAATGTTTTCTCGCATCCAATTTGGATAAGGAAAATGTTGCCTACTCCGTCCGTATCGCATGCCTGTACGCTTCTGGACGGCATGCCGCAGTTTTTTCTTTCACCCATCCTAATCCCTGTTGATGAACAAGGCACGACTGTAGTGATTTGGCTGCAGCTTCGCAGCAGCACGGTTGCTGCATCAGATTTGGAAACGGACACAGCATCCAGTGGAAATAAGCCCATTAGAACTAGAGCCTTAGTTTCTTTTTTACCTATGTGATCACTGGGATTGGCTTCTGACTGGTGCTCAGAGCTCAGCTTTGATTAGACAGCAGTGTTTAGTGGCATTGCAAGTGTATAGAGGTGGAAGCATGCAAAGCCGGACTATTGAAATCTACGTCCTGACAGAGATGAGAGGCTGCAAACAGGACATAGATTTAATTTAGCTGAGATAAAACCGTATTTAATAATAATAAAAAATTGTTGAAAAAAATTTCATTACTGTATGACTAGGTTTCCACTTGAGCCGTACCTTGAAAGGCCAGTGCGAGTGGATAGTGTAGGGTCTACTCCAATGGTCTGTTTTTGTCCTGTTGGTGTCTGGGGTAAATGCATTTCAACCAAAGTCTATGTGGGGAACAAATTCACTCTTAGGGAGAAATTGGGACTAGCACAGAAGTATGTTCCACTTAATGCAACAGATCCAACTGATCCGGTGCTGACTGACGAGCATGATTGGATCCTATTTATAAAATATCTGTTCACGGTCAGTTTTCGGATGCAGTGAAATAAAAAAAATAAAAAGTTTTCTGCTGTAGTAGGAAAAAAGCCCTAGTGGGCTTTAATGCAACATGCAACTGATGCACAGCACGGGCAGAGAACATTTCTATTCTTTCCCATGGGCCAGTTTACTTCTATGCATTTTAAAGAGGAACTTTAACTAAGATTTGAACTTCATCCCATGCAGTAGCTGATACCCCCTTTCCCATGAGAATTTTTTTTACCTTACCTTGAACAGATCATCACAGACATCTGTATTATATTGTAGTAAAACCCCCTCCCACAATGTGGTGTCATGACCATGGTCCTGACAGTTGTTGCTGTCTGTAAACCTTGTTGCATTGTGGGAAATAACTTTTTTCCAACTGCCAAGCAAGCAATATCTCCCTCTGTACAAATAACTCCCTATAAACGAACATTCCATACAGATCACATGGCAGAACTAAAAATGTCACCACCAGTCAAATTTCCAAATGTAAATCTGGTAGAGAAAAGATTTTACCATGGACAGTCACTGAGGCTGTGCATGCTACTGACACGACTGAAAGAAGATTACCGGGGCTGATAGCGGAAGAACTGAGCCACCCGGGAGGGATTGTGAGGGAGTCAACCAAGGTCATGGGGCTGGAGGAAGCCCCAGGTAAGTATCAATTATCTTACATCTTTTGTCTCAGGTTCTCTTTAACCACTTCAGGACCGCAGTGTTAAACCCCTCTAAAGACCAGGGCATTTTTAATTAAATTGGCCACTGTAGCTTTAAGGCCAAGCTGCAAGGCCACACGACACAGCACACAAGTGATTTCCCCCCCCCCCCCCCCCCCCTTTCTCCACACCAACACAGCTCTTTGTTGGTGGGGTCTGATCGCCCCCAGATATTTGTTTGTTTATTTGTTGTTGTTTTTTTAATAAAAAAGTTTTTTTTTTTACTTTCTTGCACTCCCCCCTCCCCCCGCTAGCCAATCCCCGTGATCAGCTGCCATAGGCTTCAGCCTATGACAGCCGATCACCCCTGTGCCTCTGGAGAGGACAGCCGTGTCACGCGGCTGTCCCCAGTACAGCGCTGCTGCAGATCGCAGCGCTGTACCAGTACTTAGAAGGCGATTTTGCAGTTAAGTCTCCCGAGCGGCGATTGCCACTCGAAGACTGAAGGCAAGGCGGAGCTCCGCCCCCGAGCAGGAGATGCCTGCCGAGCCTGTGCGCGATCTCCTGCAAAACAGAGCCCCAGGACTTAATGCCTATCGGCATTAGGTGAACCTGGGGCTGCTGCCGCAGCCACGACTGTCGACGTGACGCAGTCGGCTAAAGGTTAACACGGTTCTAAAGAAGCATTTTAGAAATGTCTTATCCGATTCTAGGAGATGGTATTAGGGATAGTCAGTAGAGGTGAAAATACTTTCCAGGTGATGCAGGGTTATGCCATATTTGTATGCAAATTCATGCAGCTTTAAAATGGACCAATTGAATTCCATCTTGGCAGGGTTCAGTCAATCCATTTTCAAGCTGAATAATTTAATAATAATAATAAACATACATACACAATTTGCATGGTGCTTCACAGTGCTGCCTTTGCAAGTTGTGCTTGTAGCAAGCATTGTACTATTAATAAAATTGCTTATTTTTTACAGTATTAAAAAAAAAATACCTGGTATCCCAGACTGTTGTGGTAGGGAGAATTCTGCATAGCTAATCAGCCTAGGCTTTGACATCACTGGGAGGGCAGGTCTACATACCAATACATGCTGAAACCAGGATAATAAACATAAAAGTGGGTATACTGAATACTACATTCTACTATATGTCACTACAGTGCTTGCCGACATCACGCTGCATGGACCCGCCGCTGTCCCATTGCTGTAGCCTTGTAGCCCCCTCGCTTTGCTGTCACTATGACAGCAGAGGTCCTGAGCCGGTCAGGAGCCAACTTCATTAGCTCCTGACCTTGTAATGAATGTGAGCCAATGGGATTGACTTACATGAGCCAATGAGATTGGATCACAGTGATAACGGGGTCAGGAGCCAATGAAATTGGCAGCGGGAGTGGGCGTCTGGGATAATTGAAATCTATGCCCTGGCAGATATAACAGGTGCCAATAGATTTCAATCAGCGTGATCCAGAAGCTGGTAACCACTTAATAACAAGCAGACTTATAAAAACGTTCTGCTAGAGCCTCTTAACGGCTCCAGGGCATTTTTATAACTCAAAAAGTGCTGCTGCCAATGTGCGTGTGCGCGCTCCCGCATTTTTGTGTGCACGCTAAAGCACGTTCGTTCCTGTGCACATAAGATTAGTGTGAGAAAAAAAACATAGAAAAAAATACACCTTTATTTCCACATTCTATATTGTCACCATACTTTGTCTTAGGGACAGAATTACAATCTTGTGATAACCAGGACAAATGGGTAGATACAATGTGTGGGTTTTATGTGCATTAGCAGTGTTTACAGTATATTAAAACTATAGGGGGTGAAATTGAAGAAATAGTGAATTTTTTCATTTTTTTCGTTGTTTTTCCCTTTAAAATGTATAGAAAATAAAGTAATTACTGAAAACAAATATCAACCCCAAAAAAGCCCAATTGGTGGTGAAAAAAAACAAGATATAGATCATTTCATTGTAATTAGTAGGGATTACGCTATTGGCAAATGAAAGGGATGAGCACTGAAAGGTGAAAATCACTCTTGTCCGTTAGGGTAAAAACTGCTTTGGGGTGAAGTGGTTAAACTATAAAAATTGTTGTATCTTTTTTGTGACAGTAACCCAAACATTGTGTCAAAGCTAAAAAAAATGTAAACTAACCATAAATATACTGGAAGGAATGCTGTGCTTCATACAATTATATGAGGGTTGGAGAAAGAATATTACTCTTGATGTAGATTGAGTACATGAATTTGTACATAGAAGTAAAACTGGCTAAAAACAGGGCACTCTTTGCACAGCGGGAGGTAGAAAGGTGTGGACAAAGCTTGTTATGCTGTTTTTAGTGTTTCTGGGGTATCACAGTAATGTCTGGATGAATTTGCTAATCTGTTGGTGCATAAGTCATTTTGTCCTTTCACGCTTGCTGTATTTTAACTGTTCTGTATTCTTCTGCATGGAGTTCAGCTTTAATTCCAGGAAAATAGTTTAGCACACAGTTGAAAATAATAAATGTGATTTCTTTTTTTTTTAACAATATATCTAGCTATTTTTGTGTTACACATGGCTCCAGCAGTTTAACCAGTAGCATGACCTAATTTTGCTTTTGTTCACTCCCAGCAAATTCAGGACACAGTTCTGTTTGAAGCATGAAGAGCAGCTGGACACTGATGAGCTCTTTTTTGTGGTCTCTCTGTCCTGTTAGGATGCTGCAGTGCACAGTTGTCAGTGCAGTGCTGCCCACTCCTCTCCAGTCTCTATATTGCATCCTAATAGGCTAAGTCCAAACACTAGGGAACAGTTCAGTTTATACGATATATTTTTTTTCCACTCTCAACCTTACTTTTTTCCTAGTTTTATTTTTTTTCAGCATGATGGGCATTTGTTGATAAGATCAAATTCTTTTTTTCCCCTTCATGTCAGACACAGGAGCACTAGAATAATCTCTTGGGTAATAAAGTAAAAAAAATACCATTAGTATCCCCCCTTTTCTGTCCTCTCCTGTGTGCATCCATACGCAATGCTGATGCTTGTGTAGTGCAGATTGGGCCTCATTTCTGTGTGTGTGGAATCATGTTGCCTCCTGAGATATAATCCAGAAATAAAATACATTTGCAGGGCTCTTTTGTGGCATTGTACTTTGCAGGAAGGGGGAGTTGAAATGACTGGATTGTGTAATATTTTATACACAGACAAGAGGCATGTTGCTGTAGTCTTTAATATTTCATATATTATTAGGAATTCAATATGTTATTACTAGTGACAGCTTGTATTAGTAACCGAGATTCCACAAGTGCATGAATTTGCTACCATTTCTTTTTTCCTACTACACCTCATTTTAGTTTCCAAACATGTCAGAGGGGACAAGCTGCAGGATCTATCCAGTATAGCTGAATTGGAATAAACCTACAGTATGTTCAAATGGTGCATCTTTGTCTTACCAGAATGCTTGTCAAATGTAGCCATACCCACCCTTTACAGGAAACTAACCATTTTCCATCAGCAGAACAGCGGTATTTGAATGAACAGGAAGTTATTGGGACATAGGATAATGTTGTTTGTGGGGGGGGGGGGGGGTTCCCCCTTATGAACCTGAATTTTTCTTTTACAGCTGGATTGCGCCAAGTAGTGGTGAATGGCTAGCTTTTGCTCACACAGATGGGTGAGCATTTTCAGTGTGACGTTCACAGGGTGTTACATATTGGTCAATGTAGCGTCAACTTCTGTTGGTGCTGGATTTTGCCAAGGGCCGTGGTGGCAGTAGGGGAGTGGAGGAGATGGCTCCAGATGGATAGAGCCTGTTTCAGTAAATCCTCCAACCATTGATACGTGGGGAGGATTTCTGGCAGGGCTGTGCATGGGCCACATAACACAAGCCCTACTTAGCGCACATATTGAACGTGGTGGTGCAGAAGTTCCTCAGCACGAATATAGGATTGGAAGTTTTACAGAAACAGGCTTGCTCCTTCTGCAGCTATTTCCACCTCTCCCCTCTGCCACCGCAGTGTTTAGCAAAATCCTGCACTAACAGAAGCTGATGTTTGCACAAGACATTGCTTGAGCCAAGCCTCAACCTGTTTCTACAAAGTGGACAAGACTTCTCTGGCAGGGGGTCTTTTCTTCCTCCAGGATACTAGTTTCTGCACTCCTTGGCAATGAATGTTGTTGAGAGATCTCTAGTGATGTGTCTGTTTAACCACAGTTTCCTCTGCTGATGGCCTTTCAGAAGGAGAGTCAAAAAAGAAGGGACTACTAGTGTAATGAATGCAGAAGGAGGAAATAGAGGACTGGGGTGGGCCATGCTTTCTCACCACACTCCTCAGTGGGAGTACCAGGTGCTGTAATGCCTCTTGCAGACTACAGCCCTCTGAGCAATGCAAGGTCACCCAGTGAGTGGTGAAGGACAAGTTGTGTCCCATTTCTGGTTGTCCAGCTGTCCATGGTGATGTGGATTTGTCTAGACGCTGAGCATCTCAATGCCCAGGAGAGATTCTCCATGACGTTTTCATGTAGCCCCATCATAGCTGTGCGGGCAAAGTAATGTAACACAGTAGGCAAAGACAAGACAACTAACATTTATATCACGCTTTTTCTACTGGCGGACTCAAAGCGCCAGAACTGCAGCCACTAGGACGCGCTCTATAGGCAGTAGCAGTGTTAGGACGTCTTGCCCAAGGTCTCCCACTGAATAGGTGCTTAATTACTGAACAGGAACAGCTGAGATTCAAACCCAGGTCCTGTGTCAGTGGTAGAGCCCTTAAAGTGAACCTTAAGTGTACTAAAATAAATGAGTTTTACTCACCTGGGGCTTCCCTCAACCCCCTGCAGCCGATCGGTGCCCTCGCCGTGCCTCTGCGATGCTCCAGTCCCCGGCAGCGACCACTTCCGGTTTCACCATCAGGACCCGACAGGCATGGGAACGCGAGTGGTTCTTCACGTTCCCAGCCAAAATATCGCCCCCTATGCTGCTATTGCAGCCACTTAAGTGCCTCTTTAACCAGTACTCTATCCAGCCACAGTATATACCTACCCTAAGAAAAACAGAACTATGTTGCTAAAAATTACCTAACCATGCTCTTAGTCTCTCCCAGTCACAATGTAACCCCCCGCCCTCCCACTTTAGCCCGTGATCGTTCGTCAACAGTATGCCCACTTGGTGAGTCTTAGGGCCTTTAGGCCCCGTTCACACTGCATGCATTCCCATCCGCGTTTCGGGAACGCGTGGAGAAGGCCGACACGCACGGCATCAGACAGTGCACAGACTGCGCTGTCTGATGTTCACACTGCATGCGTTCCGGACCTGTGCGATCCGGGAACGCATGCTGCACGCATTTTTCCCAAAACGCGCAACGCATACAAACGCGGATGGCGTGCGTTCGAACGCGTTGCTTTTAACTTTTAACTATCCAATCCCCAGATAGGTTTGATGCAATGAATGTTTTCATGTCTGCACAATGCATGTTACAGGGCCAGAGTTAGGACACCTACGTTTACCTGGGTACTTCTGCGCAGTATAGGTGACTAAGCATAAGAATACATTCTTCTGTGAACTAAAACCCTGGCTTTTAACTTAGCTGTAGGGATAACAGTGGTGCCTGGATGAGTGAATCTGTGAATGCATTTGTTTGAACATTTGCATGCGAGAGTGCGAAGGGTTAATAGATTTTTTTATTATCTGAAACAAGTCTGAAGAGGAGGATAGTCAGAATACCTGATCTGTTTACCCATTCCAGATAAATTTAAGCCCCATCTACACGATTCAATTCCACGTGTGATCGATCAAATTGGATTGAATTCGATTGGATCGATTAAATCAGACAAGTCTGATCGGGACTCGACGAAATCGATCTAATCTAATTCTATCGATCGCACATGGAATTGTATGGTGTAGATGGGGCTTTAGAAAGGATTAGCCTCTGAAACCAGTAAAGTAGCATTTATAAGAGTTGAGTATGGCAGCCTCTACATGTCTTTTATGACATGTACTGTATACTTTATAATTGCAGTAATGTGACTGCTTCTTACTTTCAGGTGCATAAGTGTAATTGGTTCAACTGGAAAAAGGGGCACAAGGTTATGCCAATGGTAGAATATCAGTAATTTTACCGGTATTCTACTATCCTCAATTCCCAGTAGTAGAGTATCAGTGATTATAATGATATTCTGCTATCACCCTCTGTAACCTAATCCTCACCCTAACCCTCCCCGATCTGACCCTAACACTGCCCCCCCCCAGGGCATAAGGGTCCCTGGTGCAGCATTTACCTGAACTAAGAGTGACAGGAGTAGTGCAAGCTCATCATTTCATCTATACTGCTGTCACATCGGTGCATGAAGTCCCCGATCACCTTGCATTCACGGATTTCTGATTTTCAGAATTTTTAAACACACTAGTATTAGATTTAAAAAAATATATGTTTTTACTTTGGCTTAATGTTTTAAATGGTTTTTGGCTTTAATGGTTGTGTGGGTATTTCAGGACAGTGGCTCAGAAACTGGAAAAAGAGGTGCTGCTGCAGCCTCCACATTTGTATCTGCTGAGCCTCATTTTAGACTGGATGTAAAGGTACTTGCATATTATACTGTCTACCAAATTTGACTGTCCCGTGTTTAAAATATATTTACTCCCCTTTGGAGATCTTTATAATGATGTTAAGCTGGGAATCTTTGCCAGCAGTTGCACTATGTCCCGCGTCTGTGTGATGCATGTTGAATGAGGGATTTCCACTGTGCCTTGCTGCCAGCAGCAACACTACTCTGACAACCAGAGTTTCCAGCCTGAAGTCCGGCAAGCGGCCGAGGGTTCTGGTGTGCAATATCCACTATCCAAGTAGATATACAGTCAGAATAAAAAGATGTCAGAGCGAAGCGGGGACCGAGCCTGCAGCCCAGTGATCATAGTGAGTGGGCAAAGGGACAATTATTCCAGTAAAGTGGGGATTATCACTTTAAAAGAAGTGGACACCCTTCATTCAACACTCCCTAACTCAGGAACGATGCACCGCGGAGCATAGTGCAAATGAAAGCCAAGACTCTTGTACTTCCAAAAATATATATATATATATACTAAGGGGAGTAAATAACTCTTAACCAGGGGACAGTTACATATAGCAGATGGTATAATAGGTAAGTACCAATGTAAATAATACACACCTATTGTATAGACCTATTGTGAGGTGGAAGACTCGACCTCTTGGACTAGTTCAGGTTAATGAATTATGTATGAGCTGAAGGCCTGGTGCCTATTCAATCTTGATGGACAATTTTACCATTTCCATATAGTATGAGGTCCAACAGATTTTGAATACCATGAACAGGTCGTGTAGGTAAGCTCTCATACTACATAAAAGTGGTAAAATTGGCCGATCAAGGTTGGATGTGTGTACGTAGCTTAGGATGTCACATTTAAAAAAAAAAAAAAGAGGAGGAAACAATAAGGCCTAGTGCACACCAAAAACCGCTAGCAGATCCGCAAAATGCTAGCAGATTTTGAAACGCTTTTTCTGTAGCGTTTCAGCTAGCATTTTGCGGTTTTGTGAAGCGTTTTTGGTGTAGTAGATTTCATGTATTGTTACAGTAAAGCTGTTACTGAACAGCTACTGTAACAAAAAACGCCTGGCAAACCGATCTGAAGTGCCGTTTTTCAGAGCGGTTTGCGTTTTTCCTATACTTAACATTGAGGCAGAAACGCATCCGCAATCCAAAATCTGCAGCAGCCCGGGAGTATGCGTTTCTGCAAAACTCCTCCCGCTCTGGTGTGCACCAGCCCATTGAAATACATTATCCTAGCAGATCCGCACCCGCAAGCGGATCGCAAACCGCAGCCGAACGGCTCTGGTGTGCACTAGGCCTCAGAGCCAGTAAACAGTGTTGCTATGTGAAAAGTGAATACCTAGAGTATTTCTTATTCATGGACCAGAAGGCTTAAAGCGGATCTAAACTCAGAACTTCTTCTCTGCTCTGAAAGATAAGCAACAACATAATAACCTTAAAGAGACACTGAAGCTAAAAAAAATAATATAATACATTGGTTGTGTAGTATGGATAATTACTACATTGGTAGCAAAAAAAAAATAATCATATTTTTATTTTCAGTTACGGTATATAGTTTTTTTTTTTTTATAGCATTGCATCATTCTCTAATATTTGCAGTTTACACACTACTCAGCATTCTAAATGATTTTACAGAGCAGGCCAGTGAACTTTTGAACTGTCCTCTGCAGGAAAAAAAAACAATACAGTTAGAGACACTTGACACATAATACCCTTCAGAAGACAGAGCTCTCTGCGACTTTGAAAGTCGTGGAGCTCAATGGCTCTTTTGCATAGATAACTGGAGTTTCTTAACACTTCCTGGAAACAATATTAGACTTATGTCTCTGCTCCTAATATTTTATTTCTTAGCTGTACTACACAACCAATTCATCATATCATATATTTTTTTTCAGTTTCAGTGTCTCTTTAAAAGAAAAACATTTTTTGTTACAGCTGACACAAATCCTGCAATGAATCTGCAGTGTCTACTTCCTGCTTTAATGGAAGCAGACATATTAACATCCTGGGTTTACCTATTAGGTCTCTGCTGCGACAGTCAGCTGACAGCTGGAGATCAAATTACAACCTGTGATTAGACCTAGATGAAGGGGAATTACAGGCTAAACTCACTAAATACATAAAGGGTGCATTTCTGTATGCTTTCCTTCTGACATGTGCAAGAGTTCAGGTTCACTTTAATTGTAGCTGTATATAACCCCATCTTATTCCTTTTTTTTCAGGTTAAGTCTGATGAACTTCAATGTATTTGTTATGTTTTTTCCTCCTTCGCATGCACAAAACAGCGTATTGATCCAACACTGTGATTGCATGATAGTAACGATTTCTTGCAGGTTCTTAGTTGGCAATAAATTTTGCAAACTCATTATTTCCTTAACACTTGGGCTGCAGAGCTCCCTGTTGAGTGTGCATCAATACTTACAACACTTTAGCCAAGAATAAAAAATGTACACATCTCAGTTAACCCTTTCACTTTGAGACAACCTGGCAAGTTTCTACTTTCAGCTGGGGCTTCTCGGGTTAGCTTTAGATTTCTATTTGAGAATATTTGTTAAGCAATCCTGTTTTGCTTCAGTAAGGTCTGTGTTTCAATAACTGTGCTTAGAGCTATTTTATTTTAATGTTCCTAAAGATAGTTTGTTAAACATTTGTTTTCTGTGACATTGTTCTTTATTTACATTATCCAATTTTATATGCAGAATTCCCCATTTGATATTCTCCATTTGATATTTATTTGTACATCAGCCATATTCAGATTCTTCGTAGGACTGCATCTGAGATCACAACAGGGGCCACGGTTTTCAATTACCGTATATTCCGGCGTATAAGACAACTGGGTGTATAAGACGACCCTCCAACTTTTTCAGTTAAAATATAGAGTTTGTGATATACTCACCATATAAGACTACCCCTCTTCCAACGTACACCAAATAAAAAAAAAAAAATCATATACTGGTGCTGTACTGTATGTGGTACCCAGTATATAACAGTATATAGTCAATTGACTGGTTGGATTGGTCAGCTCTCGCTCTCCCTAAGTGGATTGGTCAGCTCTCCTTGTCTACCTGTTTATCAGAGCAGTATGGAAGAATAGATGGCGCTGTACCCATAAAACATGCCTCTTTCACCCCTCTGGCCCACCCTTGTATCCTATTTACCTCCCTCTCTGCCTCTCAGATCTCGCACATATGCGCCTGCGCCGCTTCACTACAGTCCTCAGCAGCAAGATCTGAGAGACGGTAACAGGATAGGGGGTATCACCCAGCATCAATGATACCTGGCGTATAAGGCGACCCCCAACTTTTCAGAAGATTTTCAAGGGTTAAAAAGTAGTCTTATACGCAGGAATATACAGAAGTCTAAATAGAGAGATATGCTATTGTTACCCCTGTGTAGCAATAGTTAGTTGGAAACATGTTTGATGGGCTTAGTGGTTTTGCAATCTAATGCAGAGACTTCATTTTTTTAATATTGTATAGAACTATTTATAATGGATACCCTGGGTAGATATGTTTGTCATTTTATTCAGACTTTCCTCAACATGAAAACCCCTTTGCAAAGTGTATAGGGTCTTGTCTCTGTACACCAGCTGACAGGCTTTTGTCCCACTAAGGCAGAGGAGATCAGGCTCTCTGGCAATCACATCTTCCTCAGTCCTTTGTTGGAGTTAGGCAGGAAAGGGAAAGGGTCCCACTACCCGCTCAAGCTGTGTGCATCCCTGGCAAGCTGTGAGCGCTCCACAGACAGGAGTGCAATAAGAGCACAGCAAGCTCTGTGTAAGAAAGTAACACTTGTTTATTTTAAACAGCTAATTTAAAATAAACAAATATTACTTTCTTACATGGAACTTGCCATGCTCTTACTGCACTAATTGCACCAGCAACTTGAGTTCCTCGTACAATTGTGGCTTATAATATTATTATTATTATTATTATTTCTGTCTTACAACTGCATCTAAGCAAAGTCCACGTAATAGTATGGGGAAATTAGGGCTGCTAATCCCTTTAAGGCTCCCTGCACACTGCAAATCCGTTTTCCGATTCCGATTCCGATTCCGTTTCCGATTCCGATTCCGATTCCGTTTCCGATTTTCCTTGAATACATTCAACAGAAAAACGGATCAAAAAACGCAGCATGCAGTTAAGATTAAAAATCTGAATCGGAATCGGATGTAAAAACAGATTAAAAATCTGAATCTGAATCTGATTTGCTTGCAGTGTGCAAGAGGCCTAATGCTGTTCAAATAACTGTATGTGTTCATGTTCCAAAAATGTCAGACATCCGAAAGCTGGAAACCCTGATCCTCGTAAGACTAGCTGCCCCTGTTCCGGTGCAGGGAAGCATCTCCGATTGTTGCAAGGGCCTCAGCACATGTTGACAAACAACACCTTGTATCCCCTCAACAGTACATTTTAATTATACAACTGTAACCAATGCCTATTTTTTATTCTTTAATTATGCAAATTAAAATTGTCTTCTGTATGCTCTTCTGTTATCTCAAAGAGCAGTTACAGCAAAAGAAGCATGAAATCTGATCCCATAAGCTACATGCTGATTTAATGACTGAATTATAAACTGTTGTTGGATAAATTCTTCACAGTTCCTACTTCATTTTACTACTGATACAAATATGTATTGTATTGAAAGTGGTGTTTCTTGTATACAGTCATATGAAAAATGATGATATTAACTTACAGAAAATGTACTTAAAGAAAACCTGTACTGAAAATGAATAGTCAACATAACCATACACATGTCATACTTATATGTAGTCTACTCCTCAATCTCTTTCTCTTCTCCTGCGTCCTGTTTGTCCACTGTGATCAATGGAATTCTCCGTCCTCCATTTTGAAAATGGCCATTACTCCATAACCGCTTCCTGGTCAGCACACAGTTAAACTGTAATGTCGCCCACTTGAGCCATAGGGAAACATGGACACATCAGTTCTACTCTCAGCTGCAACTGATATATATCTGACAGCAACTGATATAGTTCAGTTCTGACAAAATATTGTCAGAACTGGAAGGGATCTTTGTCAGAAGGAAATGGTGAGCTTCTGAGAGGAACTAATGGCGAGGTAACTATGTAATGTTCATTTGAAGTTGTGTTTGTGTTTATTTTAAATAATTTTACTCAGTACAGGTTCTCTTTAAAGCGGAACTGAAAATAAATAAAAAAGGCGTTTCACTTACCTGGGGCTTCTGTCAGCCCATTGCAGCCGTCCTGTCCTATGCCCGTGCCTCCATGATCCTCTGTCCTCCCGCCAACAGCTAGTTTCGCTTAGGTCGACTTGTAAATTCATGGGCCACACGTAGCCTTGTTTTTTTTCCCGTCTGAAATAGCGTCCGGCGCAGGACACTATTGCGGACAGGAATGCGAGCGCAACTATGCGTGGCCAGAGCTGCGCAGGCCCAGTGGCCCATCGGCGAAACCAAAGCTAGTTGTCGGGGGGTGGGGGGGAATGGAGGATCGGCGCGGTGCAGGATGGCTGCAAGGGGCTGGCAGAAGCCCCGGGTAAGTTAAACTCTTTGTATTTTATTTATTTTCAGTTCTGCTTTAATTTTGACAATAGATAATGGTGATATATACCCTGCTCAATTCACATGTGGTGGTCCATTGTGTAATTTAACTAGAAATGCAAATGTTACATGTGCAAATAAAGTTCTCTTATACTAGGTACCACACTGAGCTTTTCTGGCAGATTTACTGTCAGATCGATTATTTCCAACATGTCCGATTGATTTCCAATCGATTTCTGACTGTTTTCCGTTCATTTCTATCGGAAACTGATCGAAAGTCGATTGGAAATCAGATCGGAAATGTTGGAAATAATTGATCTGACAGAAAATCTCATAGTGTGTACCTAGCATTACATTTTTGTTACTTAAAATCAGCTGTAAATGATTAAAATGTTGCTTTATTGGTCAGATTTCTTTTCAGTATTGTATCTAGAAATCTGAAAAGCCCTAGATAGGCCTTCTCCTTCAAAATAAAAGGTGGAAGTGACAGATTTTCTTGCATGAAGCAATGTAGAAACCACTTTCTCCGATAGGCCTTGATTCAACAACAGGCGGCGCTCAAAAGCCACGCCTTCAGGTTCAGACTGGCCGCTGAGGGATGGTATACTTGTCCCTGATACAGTAGATCTTCCCTGATCAGCAGGACCATGGGTTCCTCTACTGCTAGGGATAGTAACAGGGGATACCAGGGCCTTCTTGGCCAGTCTGGGGCGATAATAATTATCGAGGCCTGGTCTTTGATCACTTTTTGAAGTATCCTGCTGATTAACTTCAAACGAGGGTGTACAAATGCTTTCTCCAGACCCCAGTGAAGCAGGAATGTGTCTAGACATATCGAAGAACCTCTGGGATTGAAAGAGCAGAATCTGGGAAGAAGTGCATTGTTCCATGCAGCAAACGAGTCTATGGATGGAAGACCCCACTTGCTGCAAATTGTCAGAAAGACCTCTTTGTTCAGACATGTTCTGATTTAACTCCTGGCAGCTTAACTAATCCGCTAGAACATTGTCCTTTCCCTTGAGGTGACCCGACTTTAAAGGGAACCAGAGAGGAATGGTTTTGTAAAATAGAAAAAGGCTTTTATACATACCTGGGGCTTCTTCCAGCCCCATAAGCCTGGATCGCTCCCACGCCGCCATCCTCCGCTTCCTGGATCCGCCGGTACCGGGCCCGTCACTTCCGGCGGACGCAGCCAATTGTCCGCATCACAGGAGCTCCCTCCATACCCGTACGCATGCGGCTGCGCAGTAAGTAGCCACATGCGTACCTGTATGGAGGGAGCCCCCTGTGATGCGGAGAATTGGCTGCGTGCGCCGGCCGACTCGCGGCAATGACGGGACCCGGTACCGGCGGATCCATGCAGCGGAGGACGGGGGCGTGGGAACGATCTAGGCGTATGGGGCTGGAGGAAGCCCCAGGTATGTATAAAAGCTTTTTTTCATCCTCTGGTTCCCTTTAAGGAAAGAACCTTGTTCTCTGCCCAGTGAAAGATCTGCAGAAAAAGAGATATTAGAGGAGCACTGTAAGTCCCTCCTTGCTTGTTTATGTGAGTTACTGCCGTCTGGTTGTCTGAGTAAAAAAATTACGTTTTTGTTTACGAGCAGATTTTCCCATCTCCGTAGAGACTTCCAGATCGCCAATAACTCTTGTGATTGGATGATAAGGTCTTTTCTATTGGAGACGACCTGCCCTGGAGGTTTTCTTGACCCAGATGTGTTCCCCATCCCCAGAGGCTTGCATCTGTCACAATAATCACTGAATTTAGCGAGATCCAACTTACACCTCTTTGCAGGTTTTGCCTGGAAGTCCACCAGTTCAGAGATTTAATTTTTTGATCTAGATCCTCCTGTCTGCCTGACCACTGACACAAGATTGGCAGTTGAAGGATTCTGAAATTTTCTTGAGCCCGGGCCACTGCTGGAATACACGCTGAATATTTGCCCAGGAGAGACATATAGCTTGTCTTACTGTGACAGATTTTGCTCTCACACGTTCCTGAGTACAAGTGATTACTTGATCCACTTTCTTTTGTGGCAGACAAGAGATATGGTTCACTGTATCCAGTGATACTCCCAAAAATTATTTCCTCTGATCTGGTGTAAGGTCGGATTTCTTTAGATTCAAGATCCATCCCAGGTCCTTCAGAATTGTCAGAACCATCTGAATATGCTCTTAGAGATTATCTTTGGATTTTGCAGCTATCAGCAGAACGTCTAGGTATGGTACTAGAATGATCTTCTGCATTCTCAGATGTGCTGCGACTTCCATCATGATCTTTGTAAAGATCCTGGGAGCACTTGAAATCCCAAAGGGGAGTGCTTTGAACTGTAAGTGAAGGACCTGGGATCAAATACGAACTGCTGCTGCTAGGTATTTCCAGTGAGCTGGCAGAATGGTTACATGATAATATGCATCCATAAGATCTATGGTCGCCATGAAATAATCTTTCCCTAGAAGTTGAATTCTGGAAGAAATTGATTCCATGCAAAACTTTATGTATTTTACAAATTGGTTCAAAGAACAAAGATTTATGATCAGGCGAAAATCAGCGTTCGGTTTTGGAACCAGGAAGAGTGTGGAGTAAAAACCCCTTTCTCTCTCCTGAATTGGAACCTCTTCCACAACTCCCTTCTGGAAAAGACTCTCCACAGCTTTTTCTATTGCAGTAAAAAGGGGTAAAGATGAGCCCAAGGGGAATAAAATACATTCAAATTAAGTAAAATATAAATTAATGAGGTGGCTTACCTCAATGTTGACACACCCATATAGGAATCGATATTTATTACTAAAAAAAAGCACAGGCAGCACGTTTCGTGGGAACTCGAGTTCCCACGAAACACGTTGCCTGTGCTTTTTTTTTTTTTTTACAAATAAAGATCCATTCCTATATGGCTGTGTCATCAGGATTGAAGAGGAGAACCTTTAGCTTTGAGGTCTTTTTTCGTGTGCCATTTTTTTATTCAGTTCCTTACCTCTATAGGTTTTTCTAGGGCCCCAAAATCTTTTCTCGGGAGACTTTTTTTTTTTTATTTAGCGGAGTAAAAATCTTTTTCTTTTCAGCCGCCCTTTCTAGCTCTTGCTGAAGGGCTGAGCCAAACAGGTCCCCTTCAAATGGGAGACCACAACGTTTCACTTTAGTTGCCATGTCACCTTCCCAATTTTTTAGCCATAAAAATCTGCGAACAGAAATTCTGACAGCCTCACTAGAGGCATCTGCTAGGAACTTAGCAACTAACTTTATAGTAGCAACTGACAGGGAAATGCTTTCAAGTGGAGCACCATCTTTCAAATGAGCCTGCATCTCTTGCAGACAGAGAATTAAACAACGAGCAGTGCAGGTGGCTGCTAAATTAGGAGATGAGGCAGAGATTGCCTCCCAGGCTTTTTTGAGCAGAGTCTCCATTTTCCTGTCTGACATATCCTTTAACAAACCCATATCCTCAAAAGGAATGGCTGAATCTTTGGATAATTTTGAAATGGCAGAATCAACTTCAGGACATCCTGACCACCTAAATGCCTCTTCTTCATTAACCACCCTGGCAGTTATGACGAGCCTTGCTCATCTAGCAGAAACATGCTTAAAGTAGTAATGACGAGCTAGGCTCGTCAATACTGCCAGGGAGATTTCCTGTTTCTCTGCACCGCCGGCTCCTCTTTTCCCTCTTCAGAGGGATTCCCCAGGATGGCTGGATGCCTGTCAGCACGCTGTGGGTAGCGATCTGTGCTACCCCCAGCGTGCAGAACTAGCATCCAGCCACTCTGGGGAATCCCTGTGCAGTCAGCGGGGCAGAGAATGTGTGGGCAGGGATTCCCCCTTCTGTGCGGGCGGGTGGCCGGGTATTTCCCTTATGTGCTGGTGCGGAGGGAGAGCCCTCTTCTATGCAGGCTTGTGGCCAGTCGGGGACTACCCCTTCTGTACGGGGAGATCCCCCTTCTATGCGGGCTGGTGGCCGGTCGGGGACTCCCCCTTCTGTGCTGGGGGGAGGTGTCCCCTTCTGTGCGGCTGTGGGTGTTTCCTCCCTCTCCCTCCCGATCCCACGTGCGTCCCCCCGTAACCCCCCCCCACACACACACACACACACACTTTCCGAACTCCCAACCCCCCCTCCCCTGATCTCCTAGCCACCTGGTATCCAGCCCTACACTACTCACCCGAGAGCTGTCTCCTGCGCCAGCCGCAATGGGCACCCTCCTCCTCCATCACTAAAGTCCCGGTCTGTGTAATTACAGTACGCGGCTTAGCGACGTCACCAAGCCTCGTACTGTAATTACACAGAACACGAGACTTCGCAATGGAGGAGGAAGTGCTGCATCCGCCGCAGGAGACAGCCCTCGGGTGAGTAAATCTGGGCTGGAGGAGACTGAGGGGTGGGGATGGGGGGGACACTTGGCTACCTATACATCTTGCTCCACCTGGCTACCTATACATCTGGCAAAACATCTGGCTACCTATATACCTGGCTAAACATCTAGCTACCTATATACCTGGCAAAACTATACACCTGGCTATACATCTGGGTCTTATACTTACCATTGGTGTGCTGATCCCTCGTCGCGTACCTCTGATAGCTTCCCCAGTGCCTTCTTCCATGTCCCTTGGCGGATTTTGCTTCATGTCCCCCGCTGATCGGCGTTGATGACACCAGGGTCACACAGCGTCAACATCTCGCTGCAAACACTTTTTTTTTTTAATTGAATTCAATACAATAACCTGTATTGAATTCAATATTAAAAAAATTGATTACAAAAAAAACCTTGAAAATTATTTGAAATTAATTGAACCACGTTTTGCACAGAAATCCTGGGGAAATTGAACGCCAGGGTGATTAATAGAACGCCAGGGTGGTTAAACATGTCACCACTTTTATGTTTTACCACTTGTAGAATACAAGCATTGCACAGAGGCTTGGGATAAGTGGGGGCGAGTCTTTTCAGGCAAGTCTTTTCAGTTTGCGCCATAGTGTCCTTGCCCTGAGAGGTATCCTCCATTGCAGATGGCAGAGGGAACGCTGATCCAGCACAGTATGCCTCTGCGTCTATTCGCCCATGCGCCTAAATAGTTCCCACGAGGCGTGAGGTCCACCTCCCCGCCGGCGGAAGTTCCGGGCCACCAATTGATGGCTTCCGACGGAGCCTCAAGCGGAAGCGCCACACCTCGCTCTGCGCTTACCCTCTGACTCCCAGCTGCCCGGATAATTGCATCCTGCCTGTCCAGGGGACATGAAAGTCCCGGAGGATAGGTAGGAGGATGTGGCTATTTAAATTGTATCTTGTGCTGCCTGTCCCCAGACAGGCAGGGCAATCTCCAGGTTCCTATCCCGAGTGAAGGCAAACAGAATTACTTCTTTCGTCTTTTTGTATTTAATAACAGGTTATTAATGTTGCACCGTGCAGTCAGGCTCCTTACTACTTCATCTGTATTCAGCTTCCTCATTGTCTGATTTATGCCCAATAACCGTTGTAACATATGCAAACTTAGCAATTATGTTTGAATTTTGGATAGGCTGGGAGACTGGTGTGAAAAGTGCATAGAGGAGAGGACATAGTACAAAGCCCTGTGGTAATTCAGTGTTCAGAGTAAGGGTGGGGGATGTGTGTTATCCTAATCTGAAAGCTTCAGGGTGATTTATAAGAAAGTCCAATAACCAGTTACATATGGAGAAAGCAAAATCTTGCACATAGTTTGTTGATCAGCTGGCTAGGCACGATTGGTGTTAAATGCCAAGCTGTAGTCAATGAAGAGCATCCTTACATAGGTGTTGGGCTTTTCCAGGTGTGAGAGGGCCGTATGGAGAGCAACGCAGATGACTCAGTGCTCAGTTGAGTTATTTGTTTGGTAGGAAAACTGGTGGTGTTCTAGATTTGCAGGGATGGATGCTTTGATGTGTGTCGCTACCAGTCATTCAAAGCACTTGTTGAGGATGGGTCTTTTCCCTTTTTGCAAGATGAGATTAAACATGTAACGATCAATGTTTTTGTTTTCCTCCATATATTCAGTAGCAGTCGTATGACCAACGTTTCTCTTCCATCCCGATTGGGAGGGTTATTGAGAAGGAGCTTGGACACTGTTCCCCTTCCCAGAAAAAATAGGAAACCGTAATCACAGGATCGCTGCTCTATACTTACCAATCTATACTCACCAATGAAGGGTTTTTTTGTGTTGTACTTTTTCTTAACAAGTTTTGTCTTGTGGTGTGAGAGAAAGCAGGGAGGGTTCACTCTGGCCGCTTTGGCAACGCTTTGCTGATCGGTGATCAGCACAGCGCTGCTGCTAATGCAAGTCAATGGTAGTGTTCACACTGTAGCAATCACCAGTGATTCTCAATTTTCTGAAATCTAAAACATGTAATCTGAATCTGAAACATGCAGCATTTTTGGAGCGATTTTGGAGCAATTGCATTTCAATGGTAAAGAATCACAAAACGCAATCTCTAAAAATCACTTTCCTGATTGCCGGACATCAGCAAAACCCGCTACCAAAGCGCCCAGTGTGAACTAGCTCTCAGGGAAAGTTTTAAAAAACATAAATGCCTGAAAAGGAGCAAATAGAATAGAGTAGCAGTGCTACTTTTATGGTAAAAAATGGTTACTAAATAGGCAATGTCTCGGTGTTCTACCCAGGCTCCACCTGGCTAGTTTTGGTGTGCACCTGGTTGTCATCGGCTTACCTCCTCCTATGCTGTGAGCCGAGTTTCACAGAAGAGCGCTAGCCCTTCATTCTCTTATCGCGTCCCACCCGGCTACTTTTTTATGCCACCCAGCTGGAAAAAACTTCTGGGGAAACCGCTGTCTGTTGTGTAAGCAGTTTCCCATGTGAGTTTAGTGAAAGTCAACTTTCACAACCACTAGAGATGAGCATTCCTTTAAAGAGACACTGAAGCGAAAAAAAAAATGATGATATTATGATTTGTATGTGTAGTACAGCTAAGGAAAAAAACATTAAAGGCAGCCATACACTGGTCGATGTGCCATCAGATCGACCAGCTGACAGATCCCTATCTGATCGAATCTGATCAGATAGGGATCGTATGGCTGCCTTTACTGCAAACAGATTGTGAATCGATTTCAGCCTGAAACCGATCACAATCTGTTCAGCTGCTCCTGCCGCCTGTCCTCCCCCCGCGCATACATTACCTGAGGCTGGCTCCCGGGCATCTTCTCCACGCTGCACCGCTCTGTTCTTGCTCCATCTCGGCGCTTCCTGTGTCACTCCGTGACCAGGAAGTTCAAATAGAGCGCCCTCTATTTGAACTTCCTGGGTCACTGCAGTGACCCAGGAAGCGCCGGGATGGAGCGGGTGCAGCGCTGAGAAGATGCGGAGAAGACGCCCGGGAGCCCGCATCAGGTAATGTATTTTTCATCGGATCGGCCGCCGCTAGCGACGCGCACTTTACCCGCGGGCGATCGAGGGTAATTTCCCGCACGGCGCGATCGACGGACCGATCCGATTTCGGGAGGAAATCGGATCGTCGGCGGCGTTTACCGCGAACGATTGGCAGCAGATTCGATCCCAGGATCGAATCTGCTGTCGAAACGGCCGGGAATCGGGCCAGTGTATGGCCACCTTAAGATCAGATACAGCAGTCTAATTGTTTCCAGTGCAGGAAGAGTTGAGAAACTCCAGTTGTTATCTCTATGCAAAAAAGCTATTAAGCTCTCCGACCAACTTGGTCGTGGAGAGGGCTGTTATCTGACTTTTATTATCTCAACTGTAATTGAACTGTTTACTTTTCCTCTAGCAGAGGAGAGTTTATTACTTCACAGACTGCTCCGAAAGACTCATTTTGAATGCTGAGTGTTGTGTAATCTGCACATAATATAGAATGATGCAATGTTAGAAAAAACACTATATACCTGAAAATAAAAATATGAGAATATTTTCTTTGCTGCTAATCTTCTAGTAATTATTCATAGTACACAACCAATTCATTATATCATATATTTTTTTTCGCTTCAGTGTCTCTTTAAGTAGCCCAATTCTTTGCATTTATCATAAAAGTGTAAATATAAGTTTTTCAACTAAGCTAGCAAGAAAGTGAATATCCTTCAGAAAGAGGTGCACAGATGGCTATTGTTTCCTTTATTGATTTGTTATGTGTTCATCTGGTGTTCTGCAAAGTTTGCCTCTTACTTGTTTCCATAATTGTCCCACGGTGTATTAAAAAGCAAACAAGTAGGCTATTCTGAGTTTTAAAGGGTAACTCTGGATTTTACTGTGCTGTTAGTTTTCAGAAATGAACACTTGCTTAAATATGTTTTGTACTATGAACTATACCAATATATATGAATCACGTACTTGAGCCCGCCATATACTGTGCATCCTTCTCAGTGACTCTAGTTGACTCATTGATTAACACTGTAAGATATTTTGTTTCAATCTGCAGATGCTACGTACAGCTAACACATTGGTTACTGATCTGTGAGATCACTTTCAGATTGTATGATTGTTTCCATTGCTCTAGCAATTAATAACCTAACATGCTGTCATCAATTGTGAACCAAATCTCCATACTGAGTCAAGCAATTTTCTCTTGAACACCAGAAAAAAGCATATCCTGAACTTGTCAAGGGGTTTTATTTGGTGTGCATGACCATGTAAAAATGTAAATACTAAAGTAGTTCATAAATGTATGGGAAGTAACATTTTTAACACGAGCCAACATTGTTAAAATTCTTGTTAATATTTTGAAAAATACATTTTAAAAGAAGAGTGTAGTTGATTTTAGTATGAGCCAAGAGCTTTTTATAAATCCCATGTTATCTTAACCACTTCAGCCTTCAAGGGTACCTTAACTAAAAAAAAGAGTTTTACTTACCTGGGGCATCTACCAGCCCCCTGCAGCCATCCTGTGCCCTCGCAGTCGCTCATGGGTCCTCTGGTCCCCCGCTGCCGGCTAGTTTCGTTTTTTGCCGGCCACCATGCGTACGTTTTTACGCATTCCCGCTGGTGCAGGAAGCTATTGCAGACATCAACAAGTACATTTTTACGCGTTACGGGAGTAATGCGTAAAATGTTACGCATTACACCCGTAATGCGTAAAAATGTACTTGTTGATGTCTGCAATAGCTCCCTGCACCAGTGGTAATGCGTAAAAACATACGCATGGCGGCCGGCCGACACGCAGTCGGCAAAAAACAAAACTAGCTGGCAGCGGTGGACCAGAGGACTCATGAGCGACTGCGAGGGCACAGGATGGCTGCAGGGGGGGCTGGTAGATAATAATAATAATCGGAACATTTATATAGCGCTTTTCTCACTTTCTTGCTAGCTTAGTTGAAAAACTTATATTTACACTTTTATGATAAATGCAAAGAATTGGGCTACTTAAAGAGACACTGAAGCGACACTGTCGGACTCAAAGCGCTCAAGAGCTGCAGCCACTGGGACGTGCTCAGGAGGCCACCGTGCAGTGTTAGGGAGTCTTGCCTTGAACTCCTTACTGAATAGGTACTTGACCTAGCCAGGATTCGAACCCTGGTCTCCCATGTCAAAGGCAGAGCCCTTAACCAATACTCCATTCAGCCACAGGAAGATTAAGATTTTTTTTTTTTAAATCATTTCTCATTTTTCAGCCATTATAGTTAAAATAATACATGCTACCGTAATTAAAACCCATGTATTTTATTTTTCCATTTGTCCCAGTTATTACACCGTTTAAATTATGTCCCTATCACAATGTATAGCGCCGATATTTTATTTGGAAATAAAGTGGCATTTTTTCAGTTTTGCGTCCATCACTTATTACAAGCCCATCATTTAAAAAATAACAGTAATATACTTTACTATATAATTAAAAAAAAAGTTCAGTCCCTAAGGTAACTATGTATGTAATTTTTTTCAGTCATTATCGTGAAATTTTTATTTCCAGATGTAATTTTACTATTTGGCCACAAGATGCCCTCGCAGCTTACTTCTGCATGTGGAAATTTGTCCGCAAAGCGGAAGTGATGCGTGGGCGGGACAGAAGGGGATTTGTGAAAGACAGAATCGCCTCGTTGACGGTGTCGGTCTTTCATATGGGGACTTAGATCAATGAATGGGTACTGTGTTCCCATTCATTTATCTCCAGGCTAACGGGGGGCGGCGGGAGCACTCGCACCAGGGCTGGTCAGCAGTGCAGGCTATCTGGACGGATATATCCATCCAAATAGACTTTAACCACTTGATGACCCAGCCTTTACCCCCCCCCCCCCTTAAAGGGACACTTAAGTAAAAAAAAAATGAGTATTACTCACCTGGGGCTTCCAATAACCCCCTGCAGCTGTCCGGTGCCCTCGCCGTCTCCCTCCGCTCCTCCTGGCCCCGCTGGCAGCCACTTCCTGTTTCGGTGACAGGAGCTGACAGGCTGGGGACGCAAGTGATTCTTCGCGTTCTTGGCCACAATAGCGCCATCTATGCTACTATAGCATATATCATATACCATATAGCAGCATAGAGGGTGCTAATGTGTCTGGGAATGCGAAGAATCACTCACGTCCCCAGCTTGTCAGCTCCTGTCACCGAAACAGGAAGTGGCTGCCGGCAGGGCCAGGAGGATCGGAGGGAGACGGCGACGGCACCGGACAGCTGCAGAGGGCTATTGGAAGCCCTAGGTGAGTAAAACTCATTTTTTTTGTTTGACTTAAGTGTCCCTTTAAGGACCAGCGCTGATTTTGCTGATCTGTGCTGGGTGGGCTCTACAGCCCCCAGCACAGATCAAACACCAGGCAGAGCGACCAGATCGCCCCCCTTTTTACCCCACCCATGATGCGCTGGGGGGGGTCTGATCGCTCCTGCCTGCGTGTGGCTGAAGGGGGGGGGGCACCTCAAAGCCCCCTCCACCGCAGGATCCCCCCTCTCCTCACTCCCTGCCCCGGAGATCGGAGGCTGCACAGGAACGGATCTGTCCTGTGCAGCCTCTAACAGGCTCCTGCCTGTCATGTGACAGCGATCCCCGGCCGCTGATTGGCCAGGGATCGCTGATCTGGTACAACGCTGCTACTGTTAGCAGCGTTGTACAAATGTAAACAAAGCGTATTATTTCCGCTTGTGTTTACATTTAGCCTGCGAGCCGCGATCGGCGGCCCACAGGCTATTCACGGAGCCCCCCGCCGTGAATTGACAGGAAGCGCTGTTTCCTGATTAATTAGCCTGCAGCCGGCGACGCAGATCTGCGTCGCTGGTCCTGCAGCTGCCACTTTGCCGACGCGCATTATAAGTGCGCGGTCAGCAAGTGGTTAAGGGAAACTGAAGAGAGGTATATGGAGGCTGCCATGTTTATTTCCTTTTAAACAATACCAGTGGCCTGGCTGCCCTGCTGATCCTCTGCCTCTAATTACTATTAGCTGATCCTCTGCCTGCCGTGTGAGCGCTTTATGGACCTGAACCAGTTTTATATGCTCCTGTACTGCCTGATGAAGCGGGACTGTTGACCGCGAAACGTGTTGCGATTTTATGGAGCTGTGAATAAATTGGATATTTTTTATCTGCATTTGAGTATATGTCCAGTACCAGAGGGAGGTAAGTCCACCTCGACTTCCCTCTTTTTATCATTTTTAGAACATTGTTTTACTCTGCTTGGCACCTCTGTTCGTACATATTACAGCACGATTAAGTCCACCCCTGGTGGAGGGGTTCTTTCCCCATTTTCCTATCTACAGAGAGCGACTTTTATACCTGAGTGGGGTCAGGTACTAATACTCCCCACCTGCCTGTCAAGTGGTTACCTGATGGTAACCCACCTTTGTGAGTATAAGAACCTTTGACATTACATTATATATTGAGCTTACCAGACAATATTGCACTATTGGGCTCTTGGTGTCCTCTGTTTTGTTTTTACAAGGGTTACAGAGAAAACTTCAGTGCTGGATCCCAGGGAGGTAAGTGCTGGGGCTGCTGCAGATCTCTTTGCAGTGTGACTTTTTTCCCCCCGTTTTAAGGTCTAAAAGCCTGGAAAAGAATGGCACCGCTTTTAGTCCCTAAAATCCAGAAGTAATCAGAAAGCCAGGTGGGTTAATGCGAAAAATGCATGCAAAAAAATGAACCCTACCTTAGAATTGGGTGACCCTGACTCATCCATACCATTTTAAGCTATTTTTCTCTGGATGAGTCAGGCTTGTCCGTTCCACCCAAAATTAAATGTTTTATGTCATTTAGGCTGTAATTAACTTTTAATTTCCAATCCCTTTTCTTTTAGCAAGCGATGAAGGAGAATATTAGATGGAGGGAGGCAGAAGAGAAGCAAAAGAGGGTCCAGTTGGCAAAAGAACTGGCAGAAAAAGAGAAAGCAGAAAGGCAGAGGAAGAAGAAACGTCTTCTTGCCAATAACAGAGGTATGTAACCAGCATCATTTTTTTGCACTAAATGTTAGTTTACTGTGTCTGAGAGAGAAAGTGCTAGGAAACTAATAATGTTGACTTCTGATATTTGGAAGCAATAATGTAGGGTGGTAAAACACTTGCAGTCTATAGTGACAAGGGTTATAGCTAGGCAATCAAACAAATAGTTGCTCAGTTGATTAAAGGAATATAACCCCCCTCCCCCTCCGCGTTCTAGACAGCATCACAAGGTTCACATTTTGGATATGGCTGCCATTTTTCAAGTTCCCCTACTAATCAAACCACCCAGCACTATTATGTGACAGTGACACACCCAAACTGGGCATATGTACCATCTTTAAATGCACGTCAGCTGGAAGGCACAACTGTAGTTAGTGTATCATTATACAGACATTAAATGTCAATCCCTAGAAACACTAAAGGATGAATTTTCAATATCCCACCGGCTGACAACGCTGTTCAGTAATGTGTTATCTGGAACCGCCTCTCTTTTGAATAACATTCTTCTGAGTCTGAACTCTTTGGAGAGCTAACTCTCACTAGAGCATGTTAGTGTAGCTAGCAGACCATACGCCTAACGCTGAAAATGTTTCCTCTAACAGTAACTGTCTTTGTACTTCCCATATCCTTCTGGATCCAAATGGGGTTTCCCTTTTTACCTGATTTTTTAAATGAGGGGGCATATATAGGATCATTAAGCTGCATAAATATAAATCCCTCAACTTGTTTAGTTTTTGGCTTTCTTGGCAAACTCCTGGTATAACATGAGAAATTCCCCATGTCTATAGTTTAATATAATTTTTTTTTATTTAGTGCAGACATTTTCTGCAGAACTTTACAAAGGACAGGTAGTCCCTGAGTTACAAAAGCCCGGCATACAAATGTCCTGCCACATGCTGGGCCCAGTGGTGTCACCTTTGCAACAGGGAGGGAGGCAGCAGAAAGCATCTAGGGAGCGCTGGAGGCGAGTAAATGACATAGGCATGTATAGAGGCACGGGGTACCGAAGGAGTCACAGGGGTATAGAAAGTAACAGATGGGGGACTGAACGATGCACATAAGGGCACAGGAGGATGGAATGGACTACATGGGAACTGGAGGAGGCACAGGTTTTGCAGAGGGTTACAGAAGGATGCACTTCCAGGCACAGGAGGCATAAAGTAGGCACAGAAGGGCTGGGGGTGGCATTGGAGGATAATGGATGAACAGAGAGGCACAATAAAGGGGACAAATGTGACACGGAGGCACAGAAAAGACATGGGGACAGAGACTGCACAGAGGGGGACATTGGGTGCATAAAGGAGGTGTAGGATACAGAGTTAGCACACCGTTTCAACTTGTAGACAAATTTTAGAATAAACCTAGAGTCATTACATAGTTGGTGCTTAGGAGTGTACTTGCTTTTGTTGCCAGCGATGTAGACATCAATCGCCGAATTGTTATTTTGATGGGACAGTGAATTTACACTGTTATACAAGATGTGCAATGATTACTTTACGTTGAATCGGTGTCATATCTTCATTGTTGTCCCCTGAAAAGATATAATACAATATTTACAGAAATGTGAGAGGTGTACTCACTTTTGAGAGATTATGTGTTTGATATTTCTCCAACACTGAACCTGCGGTTTCCAACTCAAAAGTGAAAATTCTTCTTGCATTTAGTTGAGTGGGTGTCTGTGTGTACAGTATGGAAATTAATAGCAGGGTCACTTCTTGACAATTCACTACAAAATAAAGTAAGATAAGCAAACAAAATTAGAAAGCAAAAATAAGACATCTGGGTGTAAGTTCACAAATTATGTAAGTGAAGATCACCTGAAATGTAGGACTGAATTGCAAAACTACAAGTCTGTATAAAAGTTCATTTATTATTTTTGTATATGGCATCATTGTCTTTTGTAGCACAATAGATACACATAGATCCTAAGTTCTCAACGTGTGGTACACGTACCCCAGGGGGTACTTCTGATTGTTCCAGGGGGTACTCGGGCTTTATATACTTAATCAAGAATAAAATAATTTGAATTTAAGAACATGATAAATGATCTTAATTGAACAACACCAAATTCGTGTTTTAGCTAATTAAAAGCAATAGTAAATGCTTGGAAATGGTTTAGAACCAATTACCATGCACTACAATTCAATATGGTTCAAGAGGTACTTGTGATAATGTTTACTGTGCCAAGGGGTACTTGGTGAGTGTAGGGTTTTAAAAGGGGTACATACCAATAGAATGTTGAGAAACACCGACATAGATAACATTTAAAGGAATACTGTAGGGGGGTCGGGGGAAAATGAGTTGAACTTGCCCGGGGATTCTAATGGTCCCCCGCAGACATCCTGTGCCCGCGCAGCCACTCACCGATGCTCTGGCCCCGCCTCCGGTTCACTTCTGGAATTTCAGACTTTAAAGTCTGAAAACCACTGCGTCTGCGTTGCGGTGTTCTTGCTCCCGCTGATGGAGCAGACCATACTGGGCCTGCGCAGTACGCTCCTGGTGACATCAGCAGAAGTGAGGACATGGCAGCGCAGGCGCAGTGGTTGTCAGACTTTAAAGTCTGAAATTCCAGAAGTGAACCAGAGGCGGGCCGGAGCATCGGTGAGTGGCTGCGTGGGCACAGGATGCCTGCGGGGGACCATTAGAAGCCCCAGGTAAGTTCAACTAATTTTCCCCTGACCCCCTTCAGTATTCCTTTAAACAAGTAAAACTAAGGTATTGGACATCTTAACAGAAACTAGGTAAAATGTACATTGAGATTTGGGTGGGGAAGAAAGCTGTCCATACAAGAGAGAGTGGGCCCAATCCAATTCACTTCTTCTCCTTAGTTTCTCCTAGTAGATAATTTTTCATCTTCTTCTTTAAAATAGCTTTTGAAGGGACTCCGAGGAGAGAACAAAAACAAAATCGGAACTTACCTGGGGCTTTCTCCAGCCCACCGCAGGTTGGGAGGTCCCCCGGCGTCCTCCTCTCCCGGTCCCTCCGCAGAAATCACGACCGGCGACACTGGGGCCGAGTGTCGGGCTGACACTTCCTGAACGATGATGCTCGTCGACAACACGCGTGACAGTACTGCGCATGCGCGTTTTCTAACTGTAAACTGTGCGTGTGCGGTTTTCTAACTGTAAACCGCGCATGCGCAGTACTGTCACGCCGGCTGCGGTGATGACGCGTAGCGGCCGGCATGATGCCGACGAGCGTCATCGTTCAGGAAGTGTCAGCCCGACACTTGGCCCCGGTGTCGCCAGTCTTTATTTCTGCAGAGGGACCGGGAGAGGAGCCAGGAGGATCCCGGGGGACCTCCCAACCTACGGTGGCCTGGAGAAAGCCCCCGGTAAGTTCCAATTTAGTCTTTTTCACTCCTCTGAGTCCCTTTAAGCAATCTACAATTAAAAACGTTCCAAAAAGTAGATGAAAAGTTACTTCCAAAATTTTCTTGCTTGCCGGGGGTTTAAAAGGCATTGTATTGATAAGATATGAAAATATCACGTACAAGAAAACTTGGAGAAAAAGCTAAATGGGAATGGGCCCATAATGAGATGTTTTTTTATATAATTAGGTCTTAAAGAGGAGCTGTTAGGTATAAGGTCTCAGAGAAAATAAACACATATATCAGTAGCTAAAGATTGGCTGTACTTACATTACATATGCATTTCACTGTCCACGTTTGGATTTCACAGAATTTGTATATAGTATATGCAGAGATAGATGCTCCTGACAGCTCATGGCAGGCTCCATGTTTTTCTGTCAAATGTGTCGTCATGTCCTGCCTGCTTCCTGATCACAGATAAGCTCCTACTTGAACAACACAGTGTGCAGTGAATATTAATGAGCCATGTGGCTAGGAACAATAGCTGACTCCTGCAGAGTACTCTGCCCCGAGATTTATCAGTGCTACACGCTGGACTGATTACAAGCTTCTGTAACGTCTCATTAGCAGCCGAGGGGAGGGCCCCAGAATGCTTTGCATTTTAGTATGCGGCTTGCGTCTTTATGGGTCTATAACAGACTTGCTGATAAGCACACATCAAAGGTAACTGAGATTTTTATCTTCACTAATGGCTTTTGAGCTTCCTTCTAAACTGTTTAACACAGGAGAATAGAGGTTTAAATTAGCTCCTGCAGCCTGACAGTTACTCTTTAAAGTGGCAAGTTTAAAGACAGCTAAACTTGTCAGTGTAAAGTCTGTAGACCACTAAAGGTGCCCATACATCAGGTGATGTACAGGCAGATCGACCAAGAGACAGATCTTGCTCTGATCGGACAGAGATTTGTTGCCTGCACATACATCAAAGGGCGATTCCTGACCGATTTCAGCATGAAATCTCTTGGGAATTGGCATTGTGACACCACGTTCACAACCCTCACAGCTAGCTCTGTGCTCCGCACTCCATCCACATACATGCGCCCCACGTGGTTGCTGCTGTAACGTGTGCACGTTTGTGACATCACACACACGCCCGTATACGGCAGCAACCACATGTTGTATGTCTATGTGGACGGAGCATGGAGCCAGCGGCGGACACTGACCGGTAAAGTATACTGCACAGGGCGCTGGACGGCACATTTTACATTAGTGGGGACAGTGCAGAGGGTTCCGTTGTGTTTGTCGCGTGTCCTGATATCACCCGCCAATACCGCCATGCACCCCATTAGGCACATCAGCCATACATCTTGCAGCATGTCCGATCAATATCAGCCTGGCATCGGTCACATCATCGATTGGGCATGCTCGTGCCTGCACCCATTTTCATCCAATTGTAATCAAATCACATAGTGAGTCAATTGTTGTATGGATACCTTACGCATACTGCATGTGTGTTCCATTCTTCCTCCAGGTAAACTAAAGATGAACATTTACACTGCATGCACTTGGTCCTATTTGCAGAAGTGTCTTTGGGTTTAATTTCCTTATTCATTAAGTTTCCTCATAACAGCCACTTAGATTTACTTCTGTTTTCTTGCACTGCAATCTATTGGTGGTTGCAGGGTAACACAGATATTTTAAAAATAAGACCCACTTTTGGTGACATAAATCCTTCTATCATTATATGCTGTCTAAATTCTAAGACACCATCATTGTTTACACTTAAACATGGGATGGAGTGTACTCTGTGGCAATATTAGGACATTATCATTTGTCATACATGGGAACTGTGTTTCCTGTAACATCACTCATTATTTTTCTGCTTTTTAGCGTAGAAAGGAAAAGGGGGGTTTTATAAAGCCCTGAAAAATGAGTTTCCTTAGCCTGACAGAATCTCCACACCATTAATCATTTTTATTCTTGGAAGACGTAAATTACAGATTAGAAAAGATGCTGCATCTTCGCGTGCCGCCTCTTCAGTAAGGCGTATATAGGCTGTTATGATCTTCAAGTGACACATATGTAGCAATGCCAGTCTCTTTGCTGTGGAATGGCGTTTGTGCTCAGTATTGCGGAGTTGTTCATTAGTACTGAATGTAAATGGTTGGGAATGTGTTCTTCAGTACTTTATACTGGTGAGACTCACTACATGTCCATTTAATACATGCATATTGAAATAATGTAATGGTCCAAGTGGACAATACTGTTTGATTTATGTCTCACATCTGTCTTGGGTTTGGATATGTACAAAAGGATCCACAATCCAGACCAGGTTGAAGTAAAAGGCTGATATCTTTATTCAAAAAATCCACAGACATGCAATAAAATCACAGGATCAACTCACGCGTATCGGGCCTACCATCTGCCCTTAATCGTAGTTAACTACGATTAAGGGCAGATGGTAGGCCCGATACGCGTGAGTTGATCCTGTGATTTTATTGCATGTCTGTGGATTTTTGAATAAAGATATCAGCCTTTTACTTCAACCTGGTCTGGATTGCGGATCCTTTTGCACATATCCATTTCGTTGTGGCTTGGCTTGCCTGATCCTGCACCGACTGGTATGATGTTTGGGGGTCCTGAGCTTATATGAACTTTCCTCACTGTCTTGGGTTTGATAGTTTTATTGTATCTGCTTTAGTATAAATCCATATTTTATTTTTTTTGTTGTTCTTGAAATGTCCCCCTAAAACAAAATCTGTTTTAACGGGGATGGGGTCCTGACTTCTTTCCTCCCTCCCCTGTACAATGTTTTCTACTTTCTAGTGATCCCCCTCCCTCTCCCAAAGAGCATTCCTTAGTGTCCTGCTGCACACACACACACTCTCACACACACACACACACACACACACACACACACACACACACACACACATACACACACACACACACACTCTCTCACACACACACACACTCTCACACACACACACACACTCTCACACACACACACACTCTCACACACACACACTCTCACACACACACACTCTCACACACACACACTCTCACACACTCTCACACACACACACTCTCACACACACACTCTCACACACACTCTCACACACACACACTCTCACACACACACACTCTCACACACACTCTCACACACACACACTCTCACACACACACACACACACACACTCTCTCACACACACACTCTCACACTCTCTCTTCCTCTAATCAAAATAAATCCTGCCCTATACTCCTGAAACATGTACTAGTTGTGCAGAACAGCTGCATTGTGATATGAACAGCGTTCCTGAAATCCATTCCTTTTCACTGGGGTTGGCCATGGGTTCCTGGATGTTTGTTGCACACTTACTACACCTGAAGCTAATGTTCACCTGGCAACATAAATGTTCATGACAAGATCAATCTAATACTTTTTTTTAATCATACCTTATTTCAAGAGCGTGTATATTTGTCATCTATTAAGGCAGGGATGCCCACACTTTTTTGACTCGCGAGCTGCTTTGAAAATTTCTGAGCTCAAGAGATCTACCAACATTTAAAATAGCCAGGTATAGATGCCCTTAATATAGATAGCTAGGCATAGGTGCCCACCATATATATAAAAAGGCATAGATTCTCCCAATATAGATAGCTAGGCATAGGTCCCCGCATATAGATAGCTAGGCATAGGTGCACCCCACACAGGTAACTAGGTGTAGGTGCCCCCATATAGATAGCTAGGCATAGGTGCCCCCCATATAGATAGCAAGGCATAGATTCTCCCAATATAGATAGCTAGGCCTAGGTCCCCGCATATAGATAGCTAGGCATAGGTGCACCCCACACAGGTAACTAGGTGTAGGTGCCCTCATATAGATAGCTAGGCACAGGTGCCCCCCATATAGATAGCAAGGCATAGATTCTCCCAATATAGATAGCTAGGCATAGATGCCCTCCACATATAGATAGCTAGGCATAGGTGCACCCCACACAGGTAACTAGGTGTAGGTGCCCTCATATAGATAGCTAGGCACAGGTGCCCCCCATATAGATAGCAAGGCATAGATTCTCCCAATATAGATAGCTAGGCATAGATGCCCTCCACATATAGATAGCTAGGCATAGGTGCACCCCACACAGGTAACTAGGTGTAGGTGCCCACATATAGATAGCTAGGCACAGGTGCCCCTCATATTGATAGCAAGGCATAGATTCTCCCAATATAGATAGCTAGGCATAGATGCCCTCCACATATAGATAGCTAGGCATAGGTGCACCCCACACAGGTAACTAGGTGTAGGTGCCCTCATATAGATAGCTAGGCACAGGTGCCCCCCATATAGATAGCAAGGCATAGATTCTCCCAATATAGATAGCTAGGCATAGATGCCCTCCACATATAGATAGCTAGGCATAGGTGCACCCCACACAGGTAACTAGGTGTAGGTGCCCTCATATAGATAGGTAGGCACAGGTGCCCCCCATATAGATAGCAAGGCATAGATTCTCCCAATATAGATAGCTAGGCATGGATGCCCTCCACATATAGATAGCTAGGCATAGGTGCACCCCACACAGGTAACTATGTGTAGGTGCCCACATATAGATAGCTAGGCACAGGTGCCTCTCATATTGATAGCAAGGCATAGATTCTCCCAATATAGATAGCTAGGCATAGATGCCCTCCACATATAGATAGCTAGGCATAGGTGCACCCCACACAGGTAACTAGGTGTAGGTGCCCACATATAGATAGCTAGGCACAGGTGCCCCTCATATTGATAGCAAGGCATAGATTCTCCCAATATAGATAGCAAGGCATAAATGCCCTCCACATATAGATAGCTAGGCATAATTGCCCCCCATATAGATAGCTAGGTATAGGTGCACCCCATATAAATAGCTAGGTATAGGTGCCCTCCCCATATAGATAGGCATAGGTGCCTCCCATGTAGATAGGCATAGTTGTCCCTCCACCAGCCGCTGCTCTCCTCCACCCCCCTCACTGGCCCTGCATGCCCGGAGGAGCATGCAGCACTGAGACATCTGATAGCGGTGACCAGCGGTGGAGAGGAGAGCGGAGGGTAACGGCGTGTATACAGGAAAAGCACTTACCCACCGCTCTCCTCTCCACTGCGGATTGCCGCTAATCAGATGTCTGAGTGCTGCAAGGCACGCAGGATCAGTGAGGAGGATCCAGACAACATATTGAGGAGAGCGGCGGGCAAAGAGGAAGGGGAGGGCTGGGGAGGAATGTCATTTGTTCATGTTGTTTGATCCACAATGAGCCTATAAGTCGTCGTCTTTTTCTACTGGCAAACAAGAAAAAAAACTAGACAGCACCAAGTGCCATTATTTATAACCACACCCCCCAACTTTGCAATAGGCTAAACGGTTGTCTTTTATGGATATACATATGCACAGAGAGAGATATGGACTGGTTGGTTGGCAGCTGGAAACAGCTGTTATTTCCCACGATGCAACAAGCTTCACAGACAGGATGCAGACATCACACTGTGGGAGGGTTTCACCACAATATCAGCCATACAGACCCCCCTGATGGAGGGTGTCGGCTGCTGATTGGGATACAGCTCAATCCTCATTTACAGTTCCTCTTTAAGTCAAACATCTGCTCTGCATGCTTGTTCAGGGTATATGTCTAAAAGTAGGCAGAGGATTAATGGGACACCCAGGCAATGTGCATTTAAAGGGAATTTGAAGTGAAAATAAACTTAAGAAAAAATGAATTGTATGTGTAATACAGCTAATAAATAGACCATTAATAGCAAAGAAACTTTTCATATATTGTTTCCAGTACAGGAAGAGTTAAGAAACTTCAGTTGTTATCTATGCTAAAGAGCTTCTCTGAGCTCAATGGCCCAATTGGTTGCTTATTTCTGGAGCACTATACATCAAAGAAACAGTGACAGACAGCTTCAGATAAGATTCAGTGAGAAGAGAAGTTCAAAGGGTCATTAGCTCTGAAAACCACACTATTTTAAACCAGAAGACAGAGCAAACTGCAAATAAGACAGTATGATGGTATGCTTTAAAAAAAACTCTATATAGCTGAAAATAAAAATATGAGACTAATTTCTTTGCTACTGATGTTCTGTTCCTTATCCATACTGCACATACAATTCATTGTATCAATTTTTTTGTTGTTGCTTACTTTTAAAAGTAAATAAATCAGTGAGCCTCCATATTCTTCGCAGGTCAGTTGTCCTCTAAGTTATACATTATTTCTTTACAAAGTTGCAAAATAAAAGTGGAATATGAAAGATGGGGAAAGGAAGTACAAACCTGTAGCTGAAATACAGAGGGAGAGAAGAAGGCCAAAATAAGTTCATAAGGAAGTAATGTCCAAGAAGTCTTAACACAGAAATGTACACTTTCATGGTTGTAGATATTGAAAGCTTTATATCCACTGGCCTAGTTTTCCTCTTATGCAGCCTTTTTCTTTATTTTGGGGCACATACACTTCTTATAGAAAGCTGCATGGAGTTTAGAACTCTGGACGCTGAAAATAATTTTTCAGAATGACCCCATGGTGAACTCGGCATTATACTAACAGCAATCCATTCACAGTATCTGTGAAAATATCACTTTACCTGCTGTTTTCCCTCCACTGTACTGTACAATTGGCCACAGTTTAAGAGGTGGTTTTGTTTTGCTTTCCCGGGATTGAAACAGCTGGAACTATGTGAGGTTAAACTTGGCGGATTTTTTTTTT